>NW_026908529.1:904486-1181019 GCF_028858725.1 Colius striatus
AGTGGGAAAAAGACAGTTAAGAAAAACAGCCTTGTGGAAGGGATTTTGAATCACCAAACATCACGAAACAAGAGGCTACACACATCCAACAAAAATCCCGGGGAGCAGGTCTTACGGATTAAAAACTGCACGTGTGCATCACTGCCCTCTAGTAATTGCAACAGCCGAGAATCACAGTCGCTACTGCACTTACAAGCAGCAGTGATTGTGAGTATTGTACGGACTGAGAAGGAACCTAATTCTGCACTGAAGAGTTTACGGTGTAAATAGAGCAGAGGGAAGGCACAGAGAAAGGGCTCAGGCAAACAAGAGAGGTATCTCAAGCCATGCCAGGCACACTATCGTTGTAGCTGCCTAACTCTTTTCCTTCATTAATAAACAAGCCCTGTGTTCCTCCACAATGATTCACTGTTCCCACAAGCGGGGAAGCCAAAGCCTTTCTGTCAACTGGCCCCACCGATTTCTTTCACCCCGGAGGGCGCCCACACACGAGAATC
Organism: Colius striatus; assembly: GCF_028858725.1. Lineage (NCBI taxonomy): Eukaryota > Metazoa > Chordata > Aves > Coliiformes > Coliidae > Colius > Colius striatus. The sequence goes on from NW_026908529.1 coordinate 904,984, forward strand.
ACAAAATGGCTGATCAGAAGCCGCCTCACTTCATGGCCACAACTCAAGCGGGGACCAGCTCTCCAAGACACAGCAGCCTTCAGGGCCAGCCCTGCCCCTCGGAACACTCCCCGTTCCCCCACAGCGGGGGCAGTCCCGGGGCCACGGGCCACAGCGGGTTGAGGCAGAGCCGCTGCAGATGCAGGCCGCAGCCGTCATGGCCGTCGTGGCAGGCCTCACGGCCAGCAGGCCTTCTCCAGCCACACCAGCCAAAGGGCAGGAAGGAAACAAAGCGGTGTCTGCGTCCCTGGGAATGGTCCGTGGGCTGCTGCAGCACACAACAGCTCTTTTCCCTTCCCTTCTTTCCCTTCCATGAAGGAGGAAGAAATGAAGGGGATCATTTTGCCCGATTTCCCCTCAGGTACAAGTAAGGGCTAAAAGTCTCATGAAGAAGGTTTTAGCCTTTAAAGAAATAGCTGAGAAAGTTGTAATGTTGCAAGGGAGCTTAAACCTCATATCCCTCAATGTCAAAGGAACAATAATAATGTGTGGAGGTCAGACTGAGACAGATCATAGAACGGTAGGGTTGGAAGGGACCTTTAGAGACCATCTAGTCCAACCCCCCAGGTCAATCTGCTGCCTGCAGATGGTTGTCCTGCTTGAGTTTTGCTGTATTTTATAGTACTTTAACTATTTGCCCTGCCTATAGGTGAAGTACCATAATCCATACACTGCTGGGCAGAGTCTGACCCGTGAGATATCCCTGTTTGTTTTCTTTCCTGCTAGGTGGGCTTGCATGTTGAAACACTAGTCTGGCTTCTGCATGTGATACTGAAACCACTTTTATTTGTGCTTTAAACAGGCAAGACAAAAAAGTGATTGCCTACACAGATCCTTAATAATTGTCACATGTATAGTTTTCACACGTGGAAAGGTGTCTCTTCCTAGATAACACTGTCTTTGAAACCAGTTGTGCAGATGAAAGGTTAAGTCCTCATTCTTCTAAAAGCATATACTAACGAATTTTGAGCTAAGGCAAGAACAAACAGGCAGCGCCATGTTTTCTTGTAAATCAATTTATAACCTAGGAAAGCACATTCCTCGGTGACAAGTTTGCATTGGGAAGGAATTCACACTTACAGCTGTAACGAAAAGAAGTGCTTGCAGAAGTTTTTAAGCATCGCAGTCAAGAGATTTTGATCCGACAACGTTTTTCTCCTCACGTCCTGAGAGCACCTGTATTCTCCAGTGAGAGCAAAGGGTCCCCAGAAGATCACAAGCAAGATTCGGGTTACAAAAAGCAACAGAAAGTGTTGTGGGAGAAACAGAGTGAATTAAGCGCATACAGACTGTACTATCAGATCCTACATTACTGCGCTGAAAACGGTTGCACAAATGCATCTAGTATACAAAGCACAGAGTGTATTTATGCTGAACAGGCATCGTGATCCTCCAACACCAAGAAAATTCGTCTGTGTTAATGTCCTCAAGTAATATAAATTGCTTGCGTCAACAAACACAGAACAATTAGCTTGTTACCCTTAAACCGAGTTTAAAATAAGCAAATTGTTTGATGACTTTGATGTTTTCCACCCAAAATGTGCTGGCTAATTTTTCCATTCCAGTTCCCATTCCAATCTTTTAACTGCCTTAATCTCCTGCCCTCAGATGTTGACCTCCTAAGAACAGAGGTCATAGGTTAGCACAGACAGACCTCAAAAGATCTGGACTATCAATTCATGCCTGAAAGATTTCTCTTCCACAAAAGAACGACTAAAAAAGCAAATTCCAAAATCCAGCTCCACAGGCTGTGTAAAATAGAAACTTGTTGATGTGTTACTTTCAGAAATATTCTTAGAAGGTTGTATCTGAACAATATGAATTGATTTCTGCAGGACACAAAACTGACTAAAACCAGTGGCATCGACACGATGACCGAACCTCAAAGCTAAAACAGGAAAGCTCTAGACATGAGAGGATGAAGAGTGAGCATCTTTAACCGCAGACGTGTGAGTGTTTTAAATGTTTCTAATCTCTATGTCTCAAAAGAGTATTTTTCCCAAGTCAGGCATTTTTAAACACCATTTTTGTTTTCCTGTAAGCGTGCAAGTCTGAGCTCAGCTAACCTGGAAAATGAGGCAGCACCAGTTTATACAGACTTTACTGATTGTTAGTGAGACTACCACCTCGTTTTCCTGCCATCATCAGCCATACAGCAGATTCCTTGCTGCTTGTCTGATCAATGAACACTAAGCTCTCGTTAAAAAAACCTACCAGATGTTTCTTTTCTAAAGCATAAATGAAATGTATAGATTGTAAAAGTGAGTTAGAAATACAGAGAAACAACAAGAACAAAATGTTAGAGAGAATAACTTCTGAGCTCCAAGTAAAATGTGCACAATGTATGTAAGTACAAACATCCTAAAAGTGGAGTAACAATACCCCCACAGTTAACAACATAAAGTCGCGTTGAACTGTTTAACAAAGCAAGTTAGAACGCTCTGTGGAGTCTCTTTTTTTGACTTAGGAAACTGAAGTGCTCAGCACACTTGAAGTGATTATTAAAAGGAGATGCAGGCATGTTACGATGTGAGCAGCAAACCAGGGTTCCCCAAAAATAAGTCAAAGCACAACTGCATGGAAAGATACGCCCCATCAGCAGGAAATTAAACGTTTCTCATACACTCACTGGAACGTTTCACAACAAACAACTTGGGAAAAGGGGTATAAAGAAAACGAAACCTTTAAAAAGGTAAAGAGCCAGGCTTACATCTGAGCTACACACAGTTTCTAATCCTGTTGCCAACTAGGGAGGATTCCCTCCTGTTAATGGAAGAAGTAACACTACTGAACAACTCATCTCAGGATGCACAGACTGAAACACTCTATTGTGTTGTTTCACATCAATCAGTTCAGCACAGCAAAAATGCAGAGGTGCTAATTTTAAACATCAGCAAATCTGGAACTGAATCTGAAACACTGAACCATCTCAGCTTTTTCTTGTCTGTCAAAAGATAAGGCATTTCTCACTAAAGAAATAAAAGCATTCTGGCTGATGCAAAGGCTGTTGTAACCGTCCCTGCAGACAATGAATAAGAGCAGTCTGTAGTTTGCTATTGTTTTCAGAGCTGTCTGAGTAAATTGCATGCTTCGCATTTAAAATGTCCAACAGCTAAAAGAGTAAAAACTCCAAGTAACTTCTAGGCTACAGAAAGCTATTCAGCACAAGACCAGCACAATTTAGACCTGGTTTTGTCCTTTCAGCTATTCATTGTAAAAACACTAGTGCCAGGAGACTCAACACCAACATGGTTATAAATGAATGGAGATCAAAGGAAAGAAATTGTTTGGCTCACTCCCATATTTCATAGTGACCCTTCACAACTCCTTCCTCTTCACCTGTTCCCCTGGTCTGTTGCTGAGCAAACCCAGGTCCCTCTGCTCCATCAGTGACGCTGGCCTCGGCTCCCTGTTTCTCCAGCTTGGCCGTGACCACCTTTGTTCTCTCTTGCACACATTATGTGCAACTTCTCCTGTGAAATCAGTCTCTTCATCCTCATCTTACAGTGTCCCAGCACAGCTTAAAGGACAAACATGTCCAAATCCCCAAGCCCAGCTGCTTGTAGGAGGAGGTTTCAGGCTAATTTCTACTCATTACTTACAAACTCAGCACTCAAAAGACAAGGAAATAGTCTGCACTGTAGTAACAGCCTGTGAACCAACACATGAGTTCTCCTCTATGGCATTTTATCTCTTGCTGCACAGAATAGAAGACAGTTATTGTATATTTCTTCAACTTACTCAATTCAGTGCTCGGGCCCCCAGCTAAACCCCGAGCACAACACAGCAGTACTGACTTTGAGGCTCTCACTACAATCTTGTCATGCATGGCCCACGTTCATTACTTTGCACGGGCTCTATGAAATGGTGTGGTTTCACTGGCCCCAATGAAATGCACAAGACTCTAGAGCAGCAGGAAAATAAACCAAAAGTCAAAATAATCTTCCAGAGGAGCCTTATTCTAGGTGCCCAGTTTGAAACAGTAAAGTCCACAGAGCACTGTAGTGTTTTATAGGATCTGATACGTTTAGGGCAAAGCTCAAACTGAGCAACTGTTACATTTGGGAGCATGTGGCTGTTCTGCAAAACAAACTCCAGATGTATCACGTGTGTCTCCCAGTAAACAAGGAACACACAGTAAGCTCACTCCTGCAGAAAGCCCCATTTCAGACCAACCACCCCAGATCCACTGGCTGATCCCCAGCCTTCCCAGGGCTGTCAGGCAGGAGCTGACATCCCACCTCTTGAGCTCCTCCTGCATTAGCTCTTGCCCTGCAGCCAAAGCAGAGGAAACTGTGTTTCGACCCCTGTTTGTGCCCTGGGGGGATTCAGGCTTTTCTTCCCTCCTTGAAGACTGCCTTAACTAACAGCTTCTGAGGTGATCCTTTGGAGCCTGGGGAAAACCAGGTGGTTCTCCTATTGACACCATTTTCAGTGCTCTGTTCTCCCCTCCCCAAGTCCCTCCCTTCCCTCTCCTTAATTTCCCCTCTGTTTGTGTTTTTCTGTATTCCTGCTCCATCCTAATCTTCTCTCTATCCGTTGTCCTTCCTGTGACTCTGCCAGTGGGATCAGGGACATCACAGGAGCATTTCTATTTCAGCTTCACCGTCTCTTCTCTGAACAGCTTCCCAGAACCAGAGGAAACGACTGCAAAGTCCCACTCAGCCCTGCTACGTCTGGATGGAGGCTGTGCCACTGCTGTGCAGGGCTGACTTAAACTGGTGCTTCCCTCCCCCCCCCCAAATAAACCTACCTTTCCTGAGGCAAATAAGCTCTTAAACCCACGATTTCTTTCAAGACATAGCCTATGTCTTATTACCTGCATCAACAGCAGCCCGTAGGTGTATTCAGGGGGGTGTGCACGGTGGGAAGAGCAGTAGCATGCCTGCACCCCCACCACGGGGATGACTACCTCCATGACACATTCCTCTTACATAATGAGCTTCTTGACAAAATGAGACGCTGAAGTAAACTCACATTTTCCAATGATTCATATTTCAGTAGGTTTGATCTTCAAGTGTCAAGGACAGAAACATGAAGCCGCAGCTAATAAAAGAAACAGCTGGAATGATATTACTGTACAGACTTTACTCATTTGAAGTTAAAGGGCTCCAGAACTTTTATTCCTTCTGAAGAGCTTCACATGCATCAACAGCGATAAATCAGAGAGGCAACGCTGTGGGAATACCTGATTTAGCAGCTATGTTGTAATTCAGTTTTCTCCCACTTTCAAGTTGTTGGGGTCTTTCTCAACAGGCCAAGACGTGTAACAATTGTTCCACCCCCTGGCATCGCCACTATAATCTTTCCTTGGTGTTACATATTTAGCATGTGCTTTGAGGATATTTGTTAGGTGAGGCTGGAGAGCAACATATCAAGGGAAAGTAACGACATGCAACTGTTTTCCTAAAATAAGAGAGGTCTGGGGTTTAGTTATTTACACTGGGTATTGTTTGTAGTAAAACACAGCCCAGACTGCATCTTTTTAACAGTTCATCCTGCAAGTAGTTTTGTTTCCAGTTCACTGAGAGCTGGAGCGAGTCAGGTAAGCATAAAGCAGCACAGCCTGCAGTCAGGGTCAGCACCAATCTAAGAAACCTTTTGAAATAATGCCCTCTCCCTACCCCTTTCAAAGCACAGGCTTCACTGAGCTGGGCCCTGAAAATGTATGTACTTTTCTGTTTATTCTTGCCCACTTGAAAGCAGTGTATTAGCATAGTGGCAAGAAACTAACCAGCAAGGGAAACGTTCACTAAGGTGGCAGATGCCAGTCGGATCAGGTAGTCCTGCAGAGACAGAAATGCTTTTAACATACATGCCACTGAAGTTTTTTATCACCTCTGTCAAACTGACCAAAGTTCTCAGTTCCTTCGTGCTTCTAAATCCCTTCAGATATGGTGAATCGTTACTGGAGACAAGGCTCCAGTGCCATCGCTTCGTGTACCACTACACCACACCTCACCACAGCAAGGGCCTCAATATATATGCCGGTGCTTCATTGTAAGTGAGAGAAGGCTCCTCTCTCGACGACAGAGGGTGAAATACTCCAAAAACACGAGGCCTGAGGAGACATCTGATTAAAGGAAACATTCCGCACTCCAAACCCAGTGTATGTGCTTAAGAAACCCATCTGCTGCGCAGGGACTGTTTTACTCTACATGAGGCTGCGCACAAACGACACCTTCCTACTCCCTTCATCTGTTCCTTGCACGTTTTCAGAATGGCATCTACTCACTCTAGCACTGAATTTGGATTCCTTATTATAAACACTGTGAAAAATGTGTACAGGCATGCAGACAGAAAACAAGGACAACTTTATTCAGGCTCTACTCTGTTCTTAACACAAGCTCGCAGCAAAGAAAATTAGGCTTGGCTGTTGCTTGGTCTTGTTTCAGCACAGAAACCTGCCTTCACCCAAAGCATGTGAAGAGCTCCTTTGGAAGGCACCTCTGATGGGAAGGAGGAGTCTTTATTTCAAGTGACCATGTGGTGGATTTGGTAGATTTGAAAACTAAACAGTGTTCTCTGCATTGAAGCTTTGGCATGGGATTTCCTCCGGGTCTTCTGAAAGATAGTCCCTTGCTCCAGCATTCAAGTGCTGATCTCTGGGCCCTGCAGTCTGGCTCCTGACTGTTGGAGCTATGGAAACAGGCAGGAAGACAAATCTATTCTCTCTTGAGGAAAGTAACTCCTAATGCTGTGTGCTGGACCTGGGGAGAGAGTCTGCTGCAGACAGGCGAGGCTTCCCCACTTGTGCTCTCACTCTGGGGCACTATTCTAGCGCAGCTCTTCACCTGTCACTTCCAGAAGACTGAAGGTTATCTCCACCCTAGGCTGGAGATGACATCATGCCAAACACTGTATGGTCCATACAGACTGGGTGCTATACACACAGGAAAAACTGTTTCAGTGCTGAGATGAGGGAGCCCTGGCCCAGGCTGCCCAGGGACAGTGTGGAGGCTCCTCTCTGGAGGTTTCCAAACCCACCTGAACACGTTCCTGTGTGACCTGATCTAGGTGAACCTGCTTCTGCAGGGGGGCTGGACTGGATGATCTCTAAAGGTCCCTTCCAACCCTACCACTCTATGACTCAGTGGTAGTTGTTTTGTCTTTCCTCCCTTATGCCCTCTTCCTTTCATCTTTTAGTGGAATAAATGCTTGGTCTTGGAGATCTGATTCTATTCTCATCAGGCTGGATGGACCAAGTCCTGCAAGCACACTGTATGTTTGGTATGCAGGAAGGGCTGAGGCTGCTGAGCTCTTAAACACAGGTGGATGATGCAGATTTTAACAAGGGCTGTCTAATGAATACATGCAGTAACACTTTTCAGAGGCTTCTAACTTAGACTTGGATGGGTTTGCACAAAGAAAAGGAAAGATTAACCCCTTGCCCTAGAGATTCACCTTCAAGCCAGCTTTCAAGCCTCCAATCCACAGCATCTAGCAGCAGCTATTTTTAAGAGCTACCTATTTTTAACCCCTCTTTTGAGCCCTCTGGTTTTGTCCCACTCTTGGAAAAAACTGAGCTGTTGATAAACTTCCCAAGAAGTTGTCAGCCTGAAAAACAGAGCAAATATGTGTCCCTAACTGACTGTATTCCAGCAAAGATATCACGAGTACTGGAGCAGCACAAAGCTCTCAGGCTTCTTGGCTTTTGCCTTTTTTCCCCCTTTGTCCTTAAATCTAGCAACATTTTGCTGCTCCTATTACAAGCAGTTCCCACTAGGTTTGTGGCTTATTGTGGCCAATAACATCATGCAAGAAAGCACATCTCAGACTTGTATTTCTCCCCCTTTCTAGCCTATTGTCTAAGTGTGCAGATTACTCACAGCATCAGTTCTGCACAAATCATCTCCAGTGTCGGTTGAGGATCCGAGAGGAAGCTGCATCCTGCAGCTCAGATACTTAACACATCCCTGAATTGTCTTTTGTGGCTCAAGTGTTGATACTGAAGAAATGCCTGAGCTATACCTCCCTATTTCTTACAGTCTCTCCTTAAATGCACAGTGCTGCTGGAAAGGGGTTAGTAGGCCAGAGGGACCTCATTTCACATGGCAGTTTGCATGGAAGGGAACACAGCTACAGCGGTCTCTGCAGTCCATAAGCCCCTGGAAGGAGGAATGAAACATCCACCCGAATCACTGTGAAGCAAGGAAAAAGCAAACAGCCACAAAAATGCCCTGTGCTTGGAAAATGGGAAAAGCAGGAATGAAATCCAGAAGTAGAAGAATTCTTAGCATCTCAAACCAGGTGAAATGAGTCAGGAGGGAGGAGGAGGAGGAGGTATTCATGCTTTACCTTCTGAAATCCCAGCCCTGAGTAAGTTCCTTTGAGGAAATCACTGTAGAAGCCATGCAACTTCTGCAGTACTTCTGTGCCAGCTTCCTCTTTAGAAAACAGCAGAGCTGGGAACACAACCTGTCTTGGAGAGCAGCTGGAAAGTTCGGCCCTTTGACAGTGACATTACTGACCCCGTTCTGTGCCAAAGGCTGTGAGTGCCCAAACTTGTGCTTTGTTCCTCTGCTCAGCTGGGCACTCTCCCTTGGTCTGTCCCCTGTTTTGCCCTGGTGCTGTTCAGGACCTGTCTGAAGTAGGTCCCTGGGGCTGGCCAAGTGCAGGAGTGGACGTGTCCGCTGTGTTGCAGTTACGTGTTACCACCAGCCCAGCCTTGCTTCCCAGCTCTTGGGTGGCAGGACTTTCCCCATCTGCCTTGGTCCCATCCATCTGTTAAGAACGGTTTCTATGAGCTTCTCTCATTCTGGTAACAGTTCAGGGCTCTCCTTTCCAGCTCATTCCACTCCCCTTATTCACATCTCCTTACCCACATCGGCTCAGCTGGAGCTGTAGGAGGCTCTTAAGCATGAACCAGCAATGTGCCCTCGTGGGCAAGAAGCCAATGGCAGCCTGGGATGCATCAAGAAGAGTGTGGGCAGCAGGTCAAGGGAGGTTCTGCTCCTCCTCTACTCTGCCATATCTACTGAGGCCTCATCTGGAGTCCTGTGTCCAGTTCTGGGCTCCTCAGCTCCAGAGGGACAGGGAAGTGCTGGAGAGAGGCCAGCACAGGGCCACCAAGATGATCAAGGGTACAGAACATCTTTCATATGAGGAAAGGCTGCGGGACCTGAGGCTGTTCAGTCTGGAGAAGAGGAGACTGAGGGGGGATCTCATTAACATTTATAAATATCTAAAGGGTGGGTGTCAGGAGGTTGGGACATCCCTTTTTTCTACAGTAGCTAGCAATAGGACAAGGGGTGATGGGATGAGGCTGGAACACAAAAAGTTCCATTTAAACATAAGAAAAAACTATTTCAGAGGATCACAGAACTTCTTCAAGCCATGAGAGGCAGAGAGCAGGCGGTGCAAGCCGGACTGCTGCATTGGTACACAAAGCCCAGCTCTCAGGACTAACCTGAAAGGTGTAAAAGATTATTACCATTCCTCAGCCCATCAGGCATCAAAACATAATTAATCAATTACACACATCTCAACCCTGAGTGCACCACTTACCCTTTCCTCTGTCTAAAACCACGGATGCACAGTTTAAAAGCCCCCTGCACACACGAGCCTCTAGCACGCACAGCTCCCACCTAAGCAGGACGTTACTTCACCTGTTTTCAGCCTGACCACTCTTCTAACAGCAATATTTGCAAATCAGTTTTACGTTCCTTTGCAGGCTGCCTCTAATTCAATAAAAGCTTCTGTAGTAAAACCAGTGGAGGGGATGATTTATGTAGTCCCGTAGACAACAGCTTCAGGGGTTTAACCGAACGCCCGAGTTCCACGTAAGAGCCCGTACACAGGAGGGTTTGTCTTCACAAATGGATACATGATCAAAACAGACTTTCAATAAACACTTGCAAAGAAAAAAAAAAGGGAAAAGGGGTGGTGGGGGGAAGGAGGAATAGCAAAGTAACATAATTACCTATCTCCCTTTGGTTTTCTTTTTTGTACTGTCTTCCCTTTGGGTCGTCTTTCACTTCCTAAGCAGGGGCTCCCTCCAGGGCCTGTTACCCGTATTGATTCAAGGCCGTTGGAAGATTTCTTAAAAGTAAATTCCACTGGTTCTCCTTCTTTTAGGCTTCTAAATCCTTCCATGTAAAGCTTGCTCTGTGAATAGGAAAAACACTCTCGGTTACCATTGCCTTAAAACAGTATTTACATTCATAAACAACAGGACAAATTATCCCTGCCTGCGCTCCTAGAACACACACAGGCTGAGTAACAGCTTCCTCTGTGTGAACTAGAGCGGGTGAGACTACAAATTACAGCCTTGAAAACACTCTTCAACACTAAACAAGTAGCAGGAACCCATTTTCGGTCTCAGCAAAAATGAAACACCACTTTCCTGTCCTGTGGTGAAGGCTGTAGATGTCAGGAGCAGAGAATATGCCAGGTTCTGAAACCCCCACATCTGACAGCCACCAGGATCTGAGCTTCTAACAGTATGGTAAGAGAGCAAACGTTCATGTCAGAGCTCATTCCTTTATGATCAGAATGATCACAGCTTGTATTCCTTGTATTTGGGACACGGCTGTGCTGCTCTACCAATGAATAAGGGATGCAGTGAGTACGAGCAGCAGAAGGAAGGCACTCAGAACAAAGCCCACCAGAACGGGCAAGTCAAAGATCCCTAGTGAGCTGCTAGTTCAGAACCCTCCAAAAATTACCAAGTCAGCATGATTTAGTTATGAATTTGCATTTTCAACCACAGAAAAGGAAACTGTTATCATCAGAGAAAGTGAAACACACTGGTAACTCTTCTGATATTACACCGTAGCAGCAAAGCCTCGGGCAAGCTGAGGTTCACAGCAGCTCACCACTGATTCTGATGCCTCAGTTCCTCACAAATTACATACAGCAGCAAGTCTGCATCCCAGCATAAACCTGACGAATCAAGCTCTCACATAAAAGGCTCGCCGAGTTAAACGAGCTAGGTTTGGGTGTCAACTGCCAGACACTTGCAGTTTGTGCAGGACAGCTGTGAAATGTTTTCTCTCTTTGCTCGACAACTCTCCGTGGCAAAGAGAAAAATGTGTCCTGGCCAACTCTCACTCCATTTTCCAGCATTCAACAAGGGAATCTTATCTGGATGTGCCATCCCACTCCTGGCTCTAAGTAACATCTACCACCCAACAAATGCGACCGGGGATTGTATCCAAACCAGAGGGCAATCCCTGACATGCGCACCCTGCAATCATGTTGTGAGTGTTTCACGTTGTTTCAGTGGAGCACAAGAACTGACAGCTACAGCATTCACAGCTCACACACAAAGAGGGAGCTGGTCTCTTCGCAAGGATGCACAGAGAACAGGCCAGGAGGCAACAGGCTTGAGCTGATTCAGGGGAAACTCTATCCAGACACGAGGAGACGTTGCTCACTATGAGAGGAATTAAACCCAGAGAAGGAGCGTGGCTCCCTTTGCTGGAAATAGCTCAGATTCAGCTTGGCAGGGCACTGAATAACCTAAAGACCCTTCCTTGCTTTCAGTAAAAGGCTGGAGCAGGCAATCTCAAAAAGCCCCTTCCAACCCAGACTTTCTGTGAGTCAGGTTTCTCAACTGGAATGGGAAAGCAGGATTCCAGACCCCACTTCCACAGCAGAGTTACCTCCGGGGACCTCTGCCATTTAACTCCCCCGTGGCTTTCTGAAGATGGACAACACTGCCAAGTCCACTTCCCACAGCACAAAGACTGACTTCAAAATGATAAAACCACCAGGAATATTCATTCTAATGAAACCATGTTCACCTTTGCTTCCAAAAGCCCCGAGTACCAGACCAGGTGACTTCTCACTGCTCCAGCAGCCACTATTCATAACACATCAACCACCACCAATGCTGCTCTGACTGAGCCAAAAAGCAAGCAAGAACACAGCTCTGTTGGTTAGGACCAGGGCTGTTTTGTCCACTGGTTAGGACGTGGCTCTTCTAACAAACACAACAGTGTGAAGCATGAGACAAACAGCTGACTTCTCTTTGAGTGGTATTTAAAAGGCAAGGGAGAGTCCGTGGGAGGACACAACCGTGAAAGCAGAAGTGTGTGGTGTCTATTCCATCAATCATGAGCCTGGCTGGTTTTCTACGTGAAAATATCACGTATGAAAAAGGAAATGTGCAAAATTTGTCCCTAATACAACTGAAGGATGGTAATTCTACACAGAGCAATGAGACCAAGTACCCAGGCAAGCAGGATTACTTCAAGCAAGCCCTCCACTTTGCAATGTCTGTGTGGCAATAAGAGGATCTTTGTCATCCCAGCTGGGAATACGCCCAAAGAACACATCCCCACTCCTCCACTGAAAATGCAGATCCTGCCTGTCCTGTGGGTCCATCTCTAGGTCCACCCATACCTCTTCAGTCCTTCAGCAGAGAAAACCTTGTTAAAACGAAATTACTGAACAAGTACTTTGTCCCAAACTCAAAGGTACATTAAATGTTCCACAATGGTGACAAGTCAGATGGGTGCTAATCACAAGGGGAACCTCAAGCAGACAAACCTTTCTTTCTCAGTAACACCAGTCATGGCATATGTGCTTTTGTCTTTTTGCGTAATTACACCTTAATAAAGACACAGTTAAGCCTCAGCAAGACTTTGCAGTCTCTCTGAGTTTCACTCTTATAAAACAAAAGGCTGACACTTGACAGGCACAAAACATGATGTCCTCTACTTTGCTTCAAAGGAAAGTGTTTAAAATGCAATCTCAACCATAGAATCACAGAATGGTAGAGGTTGGAAGGGACCTTTAGACATCATCCAGTCCAACCCCCCTGCAGAAGCAGGGTCACCTAGATCAGGTCACACAAGAACGTGTCCAGGTGGGTCTTGAAGCCCTCCAAGGAAGGAGCCTCCACACCCTCCCTGGGCAGCCTGGGCCAGGGCTCCCTCACGGAAACACTGACACAGTTTGTTCTTATGTTTAAGTGGAACTTTTTGTGTTCCAGCTTCATCCCATCACCCCTTGTCCTGTTGCTAGATACTATAGAAAAAAGGGATGTCCCAACCTCCTGACACCTACCCTGTAGATATTTATAAATGTTAATGAGATCCCCCCTCAGTCTCCTCTTCTCCAGACTAAACAGCCCCAGGTCCTGCAGCCTCTCCTCATATGAAAGATGCTCCAGTCCCCTGATCATCTTGGTGGCCCTGTGCTGGCCTCTCTCCAGCACTTCCCTGTCCCTCTGGAGCTGAGGAGCCCAGAACTGGACACAGGACTCCAGATGAGGCCTCAGCAGGGCAGAGCAGAGGGGGATAAGAACCTCCCTCGACCTGCTGCCCACACTCTTCTTGATGCATCCCAGGCTGCCATTGGCTTCTTGCCCACGAGGGCACGTTGCTGGCTCATGGTCAGTTTATTATCAATCCGGGCTCCCAGGTCTCTCTCTGCAGAGCTGCTCTCCAGCAGGTCACCCCCAGCCTGTGCTGGTGCAGGGAGTTGTACAGGGCATTATTAGTGCTCAAAAATGTTTTTCTTCTTCCCATTTTACCTCTGACAACAGGAGCTTTGTTTACAAACAAAACATTATCTTTACACGGGTGATTTTTAGTATTTTTAAAAGCCAAAGGAATGGAACAGTTTTGCTTTCACAAATTCTGTTATGCCAGGGTACTTTTTTTGTATGTTTTTTCCCCCAGCACTTCTAACACCACAAAATGCTGCAAATACCCCATTCCAAATGACTCGCACAGCACCCTCCTTGAATACACACCAACAGCTTTCCAGCGTTACAGACGGATTTGGTGCTGACTTCTTGTGTAAATGCTGTTAGCCAGCTCAATAGATTCTCTGAGGTTGCAACAACAATTCAAAGCCACAGTGGAAAAGCAGCATTTGGAATCCAGCAAAACAAATGTAAAACCCGAATCCTCCTTAACTTGTCTGCAGCGCCGCGACAAAAAATGTCTGCAGAGTTGACAATTCAATGTTGAGAGACCTAGCTCGGTATTTTCCTCACATTACTTAAACAAATAAACCCCAGACAATTAAAAGCAGCCAGAGTTTCAAGTCAGTGAACCATTTCTAGAGCCCTGAATGGGGTGTGTGGGCACGGCGCCAATGAACAAAGGGAAAAACCTGAAGGCAACGTGCTTTTCCTCCTTTCGCTCTCTTTCAGCTGTCAGAGGCTTTGCTGTTATTTTTACCAGCAGTCAATACAGTGATTTCAGGCTTGAGCTTTTTCCCTTTTTCACTTGACAGGGCCACTTCCAGTATCCCATTACTTCTCGCTATTTGAAGCCCGTAAGGTAAAGCCTCAGGCACCTCTGGTGTGAGCAACACCTTGGTTCAACGCTGTTTTGTGAGAGTATCACCAGTAACACAACCTAAGTGGGGAAAAAAAACCCCACCATCCCAAGTTCTTGGAAAGCGTTTGCTAAGAGAAAACAGAAATCAAACCACAACAAATAGAAACTGAGTGGACAAGGTGGCCCCAAAGAAAGGCACCTTGTAAGAGCGCTCACAACTCCCACCAAGCGCTAGGAAAGAATGGAAGTTTGGAGTTCAGGCTTATTACAGCTCCTGATGAGAGTACACTGCTATCACTAACGTGTGGGGAGCAGACAACAGGCTGCCCATAAGTGCCTCCTCACAACAGTCTTGCTATTTCCAGTCAGGGCTGTGAACAACTGCTGTCACAGTCATCCAGTCCTTTAGAGGAGGAAAGAAGCTATTCAGTGGCATTTTGCTTAGATCACTTATTTTCTGCATCTCTCATTTCTGCCCCTTCTTTCTCTGCTCAGGAAGAGACTGGCAAATCACAACCCTTGATACTCACAACTGCGTTATTTCATTGCATCTGTTTACCTCCAGCACCCTTCCCTCCGTTACCATCTTTAACATCTGAGACTTACACCAAGCAAAAGAGAACAGACACGTTTCCAGCACATGCAAGTAAAAAGAAGCCACAGCATTCAGCCTCACTGCCAGCATCCAAAAAAAGCTGCGAGTACCATTTTTCAGCACAGAAACAGATCCACAAGCCTCATCCTTTTCTCTGACCTGGGGAAAGCTCATGTGCACCACACAGGGTTCCACTCGCCTCACCTCTCCAGTCTGCTTTACCCTTTGACAAACAGATCTCCTCCTACAACTTCGGGAGAGCTGTTCACACGCAGCTATGTGCAGAATTCAGCTCCTAACAGACAAGCAAACTCTATTATTCATTCCATGCCGACTTACTGAAAGCCCAAATGACCATACTGAGACAAACTCACCCAGGTGAACATTCCTTGGATTTAACAGTGTTACAAAGGACCAACTGCTACTCTTCCTCTTTTTGTTTCCCATCTACAAGAAACCCAGTGGACAAGGCACGTTGCTGCACTGGGCATGGCTTGTCTTTGGAAAGCAAAATCGGGCTTTAGGACTTGTCATTTTGATACGACACTGACTCAAACACTTGACCCAAGCTTAGAAGGTGTATCAGGACAAAGCTGAAAAAGAGCAAGAGTGCATTTCCTTTTCTTTAAAGCCAGAACTGACAACAACAAGACAACAACAAAAAATCCCTAGGGAGTTCTCTCCATGGCATCTCAACAGAAAACAAGGGTCAAGTCCCTTCAAATCGAGGGGCACTACTTGGGACCATGAGAAGTTGCTGCTGCTGCTGCTGCTACTGCCACCAAGGTCCCCTAAACATTCACAGAACACAAGGGGTTAAACAGGATGGTCTCCTGATCCCACTCGGTAACACACATTCTCCCCTACACAACAGCCATCTCAATTACAGGTACATCCACTTCAATCTTAGCAGAGGCTTTTGAGAAATCAGCACAGAAACTGCACATTCATTGTCCTTTCCAGAGCTCTGAACCCCTTTCACCAGGAAAGGACGGTGGCAGTGGGAGCCGTGCTGGGTCATGGCTCTGCCCAGCACGGGGAGGGGACGAGCTTTGGTACTTTGTGGAGGTGAGAAGGAAAATGAACTGACTGTAAGGGGGATGTCTTAGTATCGTTAGTACCATATGGCAGCTTTAAAATGTGAAAGTATCCTTTGGTTCACAAGAGGAGTAACAGTCTCGATCTCACTTCCACGTGGGGTTTATCGGGTTTGTTTCCCAGTGAGATCTCTTGGTCGTTTTTCAAACACGTTTGGAAAAAAAGGGTTCTGGGGAGGAGTTTGGGAATGTTTGTGGATACTGTGCCTATTGCTTCACAGTAATGTCTTGGGGGAGTCGATCTGATGGGGAAAGAACAATTACGCTCCTAGATACGTAACACACCCACACACACGCGTGCACACTCACACACACACACACACACAGAGGAGGCAGAACGCAGCGCACCCTGCTCACGTGAAACTCTGCTTGGAGTGATTTGTCTATTAAAGAAAAAAAATATATATTCACAGTTCCTCAACAGTAGTTAAAATTCCAGGTCAGCTACTGATAATGAAAAATATTTCCCCTGTACTTGCATGAGGTAGACATCCCGAGAGGATAAAGGAAACGAAAAGTTACGACAAATACTTCTAAGTTTTTTTCCTTTTCTGCACAGAAGGCCCCTTTCTGCTGGGTTCCTCGGGCGATGCCGACAGCTTGCTCGATGAAGCCTCCTGCGGTGACTGGCCCGAGCGCTCCGAGACCTCCGGCCTGCCTTCCTGAGAGTGCGGTGGAGACAAGTAGCCGTGCGCTCCTCCCCCTTCTCTCGGGAACGCGGACGTGGAAGGCTGCGGCTCAGCTTCGTGTCTTCACTGAGAGCTGGCGGGCTGCTGCGAGACAGTTTTGTAGGGGCAGTTAGCCACCATGTGCATGATGCTCTGACAGTAATAGCACTTCCTTGGCTGCGGAGGTAGACTACATTCTTTAGCGTGGTGGTTGAGGCCACTGCAGTTGTAGCATCTGAAAACAAAGACAGACAGGCAACTGGTTATAAAATACAGCACCACAGAATCACAGCATGGTAGGTGCTGGAAGGGACCTTTAGAGACCATCCAGTCCAACCCCCTGACAAAGCAGGTCCCACCTAGATCAGGTCACACAGGAATGTGTCCAGGTGGGTTTGGGAACCTCCAGAGAAGGAGCCTCCACACCCTCCCTGGGCAGCCTGGGCCAGGGCTCCCTCACCTCAGCACTGACACAGTTTTTGCTTATGTTTCAATGGAACTGTTTGTGTTCCAGCTTCATCCCATCATCCCTTGTCCTGTCAGTGGATACAACAGAAAAAAGTGCTGCCCCAACCTCCTGACATTGAGATATTTGTCAATATTAATGAGATCTCCCCTCAGTCTCCTCTTCTCCAGACTAAACAGCCCCAGGTCCCGCAGCCTTTCCTCGTGTGAAAGATGCTCCAGT
Source organism: Colius striatus (assembly GCF_028858725.1). Taxonomy (NCBI): domain Eukaryota; kingdom Metazoa; phylum Chordata; class Aves; order Coliiformes; family Coliidae; genus Colius; species Colius striatus. The sequence goes on from NW_026908529.1 coordinate 922,311, forward strand.
CCCCTGATCATCTTGGTGGCCCTGTGCCGGCCTCTCTCCAGCACTTCCCTGTCCCTCTGGAGCTGGGAGCTGACAGCTCAGGTTTTCTGTGTCAGGAAGGCTCAGAACCAGCAGGCACGGTGTCTGCTGGTGAAACAGCAGCGGCTCCTGCGTCCTTCTTGATGAAGGCCGAGCTACATTTGAGAATCTCTTTCCCAGTCCCTCGGCAGGTGCTCCCTTGCCGCCCCGGCGCCAAAAGCCCACCCGGTGCGTGCGGCTGGGAGCCCGTACCCGGGGCCGCCATCCCAGCTCCCCTCACAGCCGCACGGGCCGCCCCGGCAGAGGGCGACAGCCAGCCAGGCATCCATCCCGCCGCAGCGAGGCACCCAGCGCCGCACAGCCGCGGGGCCACGGCAGCAGGCGAGGCGATCCCAGCGCCGGCCTCTCCTCACACTGAGGCGATCGCCAGCGCCAGCCTCCTCACACTGAGGCGGTTCCCAGCGCCGGCCTCTCCTCACACTGAGGCGATCGCCAGCGCCAGCCTCTCCTCACACTGAGGCGATCAGCAGCCTCCTCACACTGAGGCGGTTCCCAGCGCCGGCCTCTCCTCACACTGAGGCGATCGCCAGCGCCGGCCTCTCCTCACACTGAGGTGATCAGCAGCCTCCTCACACTGAGGCGATCCCAGCGCCAGCCTCCTCATCCTGAGGCAATTCCAGCGCCAGCCTCCTCATCCTGAGGCGATCCCAGTACCAGCCTCCTCATCCTGAGGCGATCCCAGCGCCAGCCTCCTCATCCTGAGGCGATCACCAGCGCCAGCCTCCTCATCCTGAGGCAATTCCAGTACCAGCCTCCTCATCCTGAGGCGATCCCAGTACCAGCCTCCTCATCCTGAGGCGATCACCAGCACCAGCCTCCTCATCCTGAGGCAATCACCAGCACCAGCCTCCTCACACTGAGGCGATTGCCAGCGCCAGCCTTGCTCCTCACCCTGTGGCAGCTTCAATTCACCCTTGGATGGCTTCACCTGTATCGAGGCCATAAAGAAGAGACATGCAGAGTGGAGATACTGGCCCCAGATATAACCGTGTTCTAATGGACGTGCTGCTTTCAGCCAGGGAAACCCGAGCATGGTGTGGAGGGATGCAGTGCCCTGTCACGAGCCAGGCTCTCACCCATGGCCAGGTCCCCTGCCCCGGCCTCTGCCTCAGCCAAGGCAAGGGTCTGACACAAGCTTTTGCAGTGCTTGTGCTGCAGACGGTTCCTAACGGCACTTAGGTTTCAATTCAGAAGAAAATACATCAAGAGCTGGCAAAGAGTCATAACACAGGGTTGGTTGGTTTTCTCTTGAAAATGTGCAAGTGGTGGTTACTCGGGGTGCTGTCTTCAATGGGACACAGCTGCCCAGGAGCCACTCCAGCCCACACGGGCAAGGCAGGCCTCCTCCCTAGCGCTCAGACATGGCTGAAGTCCACAAACACTCTTCTCTTAGCCTTGTTAGCCAGTCTAACAGTCTTCCAGTTAGAGTCTGGAAGAAACCTCCAGCAATCCCTTATTGAACCCTCTTGCTATGTAACACGCACCAGGAATGCCAGTCCTTGGATTACATTAGTTCTAACCCATGATACCAACAACTAACTACATGCCTTTGGCATGGTGATTCTATGCCAGTGATGTTCAGCACTAAGCTCTCTATGGCTTCTGTTTCTTTGTTTTATTAAAGTCACACTGAAAGCATAGACATGGTACTGGAGAGAACTGAAACAATGATTTCTCTTTTCTAGCTTTCTCTTCACCATCAATGCACTTAAAAGTGGTTGCACAAATATTTAGCCCCGGTGGAATCAACTAAGGATTAAAACAGACCGTAGCTGTAACTAACTGCATGTACAAAACAGTGCACCATCTTCTGTCTCAAGCCCAATGGCAAAACACTTCAAATGCTCAAGATTCCTGGAAAGGAACAGGGCACTGTTTCACCCATTGTTCAGTGGTTGCTGCCAGTCTGTAGAAAATCAAGATGTCTAGTCCAGAATCTACCCACAGAATCTACCTTCCAAAGCGATGCTATTGATAAAACATGCATTGTTCTCAAACAGACTGCAAAATGGACATTGACATTTGCAAATCCACTATAGCAAATGATGCTTCAGCATCTCCCTCTTCAAATCTAACCATCAGCATCTTCAATATTAGCAAGACACTAGTCATCTTGACTTTAAGTAGGCCAACGACGAATAACAATAGCCCAATGGCATCTGCCAGTATTGCAAAACTTGCACACAGTCATTTCCTGTCAGACCTTTATAATCCTTATGGAAAGCATTAATTAAATGTAGCACACATTCCCCATAAATTAGTAAGCAGCAGAAAAACAAACCTTGCCATTCCCTGATAACTGTGATAATGTACTTCAAGTGACCTGCTTCCATTTCTATGTCACGTTGCACTTTGGAGCTTTGTGTGGTTTTTCCAGTGGAACCTGTATTCTCCAGTGAGAGCAAAGGGTCCCCAGAAGATCACAAGCAAGATTCGGGTTACAAAAAGCAACAGAAAGTGTTGTGGGAGAAACAGAGTGAATTAAGCGCATACAGACTGTACTATCAGATCCTACATTACTGCGCTGAAAACGGTTGCACAAATGCATCTAGTATACAAAGCACAGAGTGTATTTATGCTGAACAGGCATCGTGATCCTCCAACACCAAGAAAATTCGTCTGTGTTAATGTCCTCAAGTAATATAAATTGCTTGCGTCAACAAACACAGAACAATTAGCTTGTTACCCTTAAACCGAGTTTAAAATAAGCAAATTGTTTGATGACTTTGATGTTTTCCACCCAAAATGTGCTGGCTAATTTTTCCATTCCAGTTCCCATTCCAATCTTTTAACTGCCTTAATCTCCTGCCCTCAGATGTTGACCTCCTAAGAACAGAGGTCATAGGTTAGCACAGACAGACCTGAAAAGATCTGGACTATCAATTCATGCCTGAAAGATTTCTCTTCCACAAAAGAACGACTAAAAAAGCAAATTCCAAAATCCAGCTCCACAGGCTGTGTAAAATAGAAACTTGTTGATGTGTTACTTTCAGAAATATTCTTAGAAGGTTGTATCTGAACAATATGAATTGATTTCTGCAGGACACAAAACTGACTAAAACCAGTGGCATCGACACGATGACCGAACCTCAAAGCTAAAACAGGAAAGCTCTAGACATGAGAGGATGAAGAGTGAGCATCTTTAACCGCAGACGTGTGAGTGTTTTAAATGTTTCTAATCTCTATGTCTCAAAAGAGTATTTTTCCCAAGTCAGGCATTTTTAAACACCATTTTTGTTTTCCTGTAAGCGTGCAAGTCTGAGCTCAGCTAACCTGGAAAATGAGGCAGCACCAGTTTATACAGACTTTACTGATTGTTAGTGAGACTACCACCTCGTTTTCCTGCCATCATCAGCCATACAGCAGATTCCTTGCTGCTTGTCTGATCAATGAACACTAAGCTCTCGTTAAAAAAACCTACCAGATGTTTCTTTTCTAAAGCATAAATGAAATGTATAGATTGTAAAAGTGAGTTAGAAATACAGAGAAACAACAAGAACAAAATGTTAGAGAGAATAACTTCTGAGCTCCAAGTAAAATGTGCACAATGTATGTAAGTACAAACATCCTAAAAGTGGAGTAACAATACCCCCACAGTTAACAACATAAAGTCGCGTTGAACTGTTTAACAAAGCAAGTTAGAACGCTCTGTGGAGTCTCTTTTTTTGACTTAGGAAACTGAAGTGCTCAGCACACTTGAAGTGATTATTAAAAGGAGATGTAGGCATGTTACGATGTGAGCAGCAAACCAGGGTTCCCCAAAAATAAGTCAAAGCACAACTGCATGGAAAGATACGCCCCATCAGCAGGAAATTAAACGTTTCTCATACACTCACTGGAACGTTTCACAACAAACAACTTGGGAAAAGGGGTATAAAGAAAACGAAACCTTTAAAAAGGTAAAGAGCCAGGCTTACATCTGAGCTACACACAGTTTCTAATCCTGTTGCCAACTAGGGAGGATTCCCTCCTGTTAATGGAAGAAGTAACACTGGGTAACTACAGAACAACTCATCTCAGGATGCACAGACTGAAACACTCTATTGTGTTGTTTCACATCATCAGTTCAGCACAGCAAAAATGCAGAGGTGCTAATTTTAAACATCAGCAAATCTGGAACTGAATCTGAAACACTGAACCATCTCAGCTTTTCTTGTCTGTCAAAAGATAAGGCATTTCTCACTAAAGAAATAAAAGCATTCTGGCTGATGCAAAGGCTGTTGTAACCTTCCCTGCAGACAATGGAATAAGAGCAGTCTGTAGTTTGCTATTGTTTTCAGAGCTGTCTGAAGTAAATTGCATGCTTCGCATTTAAAATGTCCAACAGCTAAAAGAGTAAAAACTCCAAGTAACTTCTAGGCTACAGAAAGCTATTCAGCACAAGACCAGCACAATTTAGACCTGGTTTTGTCCTTTCAGCTATTCATTGTAAAAACACTAGTGCCAGGAGACTCAACACCAACATGGTTATAAATGAATGGAGATCAAAGGAAAGAAATTGTTTGGCTCACTCCCATATTTCATAGTGACCCTTCACAACTCCTTCCTCTTCACCTGTTCCCCTGGTCTGTTACTGAGCAAACCCAGGTCCCTCTGCTCCATCAGTGACGCTGGCCTCGGCTCCCTGTTTCTCCAGCTTGGCCGTGACCACCTTTGTTCTCTCTTGCACACGTATGTGCAACTTCTCCTGTGAAATCAGTCTCTTCATCCTCATCTTACAGTGTCCCAGCACAGCTTAAAGGACAAACATGTCCAAATCCCCAAGCCCAGCTGCTTGTAGGAGGAGGTTTCAGGCTAATTTCTACTCATTACTTACAAACTCAGCACTCAAAAGACAAGGAAATAGTCTGCACTGTAGTAACAGCCTGTGAACCAACACATGAGTTCTCCTCTATGGCATTTTATCTCTTGCTGCACAGAATAGAAGACAGTTATTGTATATTTCTTCAACTTACTCAATTCAGTGCTCGGGCCCCCAGCTAAACCCCGAGCACAACACAGCAGTACTGACTTTGAGGCTCTCACTACAATCTTGTCATGCATGGCCCACGTTCATTACTTTGCACGGGCTCTATGAAATGGTGTGGTTTCACTGGCCCCAATGAAATGCACAAGACTCTAGAGCAGCAGGAAAATAAACCAAAAGTCAAAATAATCTTCCAGAGGAGCCTTATTCTAGGTGCCCAGTTTGAAACAGTAAAGTCCACAGAGCACTGTAGTGTTTTATAGGATCTGATACGTTTAGGGCAAAGCTCAAACTGAGCAACTGTTACATTTGGGAGCATGTGGCTGTTCTGCAAAACAAACTCCAGATGTATCACGTGTGTCTCCCAGTAAACAAGGAACACACAGTAAGCTCACTCCTGCAGAAAGCCCCATTTCAGACCAACCACCCCAGATCCACTGGCTGATCCCCAGCCTTCCCAGGGCTGTCAGGCAGGAGCTGACATCCCACCTCTTCAGCTCCTCCTGCATTAGCTCTTGCCCTGCAGCCAAAGCAGAGGAAACTGTGTTTCGACCCCTGTTTGTGCCCTGGGGGGATTCAGGCTTTTCTTCCCTCCTTGAAGACTGCCTTAACTAACAGCTTCTGAGGTGATCCTTTGGAGCCTGGGGAAAACCAGGTGGTTCTCCTATTGACACCATTTTCAGTGCTCTGTTCTCCCCTCCCCAAGTCCCTCCCTTCCCTCTCCTTAATTTCCCCTCTGTTTGTGTTTTTCTGTATTCCTGCTCCATCCTAATCTTCTCTCTATCCGTTGTCCTTCCTGTGACTCTGCCAGTGGGATCAGGGACATCACAGGAGCATTTCTATTTCAGCTTCACCGTCTCTTCTCTGAACAGCTTCCCAGAACCAGAGGAAACGACTGCAAAGTCCCACTCAGCCCTGCTACGTCTGGATGGAGGCTGTGCCACTGTTGTGCAGGGCTGACTTAAACTGGTGCTTCCCTCCCCCCCCCCAAATAAACCTACCTTTCCTGAGGCAAATAAGCTCTTAAACCCACGATTTCTTTCAAGACATAGCCTATGTCTTATTACCTGCATCAACAGCAGCCCGTAGGTGTATTCAGGGGGGTGTGCACGGTGGGAAGAGCAGTAGCATGCCTGCACCCCCACCACGGGGATGACTACCTCCATGACACATTCCTCTTACATAATGAGCTTCTTGACAAAATGAGACGCTGAAGTAAACTCACATTTTCCAATGATTCATATTTCAGTAGGTTTGATCTTCAAGTGTCAAGGACAGAAACATGAAGCCGCAGCTAATAAAAGAAACAGCTGGAATGATATTACTGTACAGACTTTACTCATTTGAAGTTAAAGGGCTCCAGAACTTTTATTCCTTCTGAAGAGCTTCACATGCATCAACAGCGATAAATCAGAGAGGCAACGCTGTGGGAATACCTGATTTAGCAGCTATGTTGTAATTCAGTTTTCTCCCACTTTCAAGTTGTTGGGGTCTTTCTCAACAGGCCAAGACGTGTAACAATTGTTCCACCCCCTGGCATCGCCACTATAATCTTTCCTTGGTGTTACATATTTAGCATGTGCTTTGAGGATATTTGTTAGGTGAGGCTGGAGAGCAACATATCAAGGGAAAGTAACGAAATGCAACTGTTTTCCTAAAATAAGAGAGGTCTGGGGTTTAGTTATTTACACTGGGTATTGTTTGTAGTAAAACACAGCCCAGACTGCATCTTTTTAACAGTTCATCCTACAAGTAGTTTTGTTTCCAGTTCACTGAGAGCTGGAGCGAGTCAGGTAAGCATAAAGCAGCACAGCCTGCAGTCAGGGTCAGCACCAATCTAAGAAACCTTTTGAAATAATGCCCTCTCCCTACCCCTTTCAAAGCACAGGCTTCACTGAGCTGGGCCCTGAAAATGTATGTACTTTTCTGTTTATTCTTGCCCACTTGAAAGCAGTGTATTAGCATAGTGGCAAGAAACTAACCAGCAAGGGAAACGTTCACTAAGGTGGCAGATGCCAGTCGGATCAGGTAGTCCTGCAGAGACAGAAATGCTTTTAACATACATGCCACTGAAGTTTTTTATCACCTCTGTCAAACTGACCAAAGTTCTCAGTTCCTTCGTGCTTCTAAATCCCTTCAGATATGGTGAATCGTTACTGGAGACAAGGCTCCAGTGCCATCGCTTCGTGTACCACTACACCACACCTCACCACAGCAAGGGCCTCAATATATATGCCGGTGCTTCATTGTAAGTGAGAGAAGGCTCCTCTCTCGACGACAGAGGGTGAAATACTCCAAAAACACGAGGCCTGAGGAGACATCTGATTAAAGGAAACATTCCGCACTCCAAACCCAGTGTATGTGCTTAAGAAACCCATCTGCTGCGCAGGGACTGTTTTACTCTACATGAGGCTGCGCACAAACGACACCTTCCTACTCCCTTCATCTGTTCCTTGCACGTTTTCAGAATGGCATCTACTCACTCTAGCACTGAATTTGGATTCCTTATTATAAACACTGTGAAAAATGTGTACAGGCATGCAGACAGAAAACAAGGACAACTTTATTCAGGCTCTACTCTGTTCTTAACACAAGCTCGCAGCAAAGAAAATTAGGCTTGGCTGTTGCTTGGTCTTGTTTCAGCACAGAAACCTGCCTTCACCCAAAGCATGTGAAGAGCTCCTTTGGAAGGCACCTCTGATGGGAAGGAGGAGTCTTTATTTCAAGTGACCATGTGGTGGATTTGGTAGATTTGAAAACTAAACAGTGTTCTCTGCATTGAAGCTTTGGCATGGGATTTCCTCCGGGTCTTCTGAAAGATAGTCCCTTGCTCCAGCATTCAAGTGCTGATCTCTGGGCCCTGCAGTCTGGCTCCTGACTGTTGGAGCTATGGAAACAGGCAGGAAGACAAATCTATTCTCTCTTGAGGAAAGTAACTCCTAATGCTGTGTGCTGGACCTGGGGAGAGAGTCTGCTGCAGACAGGCGAGGCTTCCCCACTTGTGCTCTCACTCTGGGGCACTATTCTAGCGCAGCTCTTCACCTGTCACTTCCAGAAGACTGAAGGTTATCTCCACCCTAGGCTGGAGATGACATCATGCCAAACACTGTATGGTCCATACAGACTGGGTGCTATACACACAGGAAAAACTGTTTCAGTGCTGAGATGAGGGAGCCCTGGCCCAGGCTGCCCAGGGACAGTGTGGAGGCTCCTCTCTGGAGGTTTCCAAACCCACCTGAACACGTTCCTGTGTGACCTGATCTAGGTGAACCTGCTTCTGCAGGGGGGCTGGACTGGATGATCTCTAAAGGTCCCTTCCAACCCTACCACTCTATGACTCAGTGGTAGTTGTTTTGTCTTTCCTCCCTTATGCCCTCTTCCTTTCATCTTTTAGTGGAATAAATGCTTGGTCTTGGAGATCTGATTCTATTCTCATCAGGCTGGATGGACCAAGTCCTGCAAGCACACTGTATGTTTGGTATGCAGGAAGGGCTGAGGCTGCTGAGCTCTTAAACACAGGTGGATGATGCAGATTTTAACAAGGGCTGTCTAATGAATACATGCAGTAACACTTTTCAGAGGCTTCTAACTTAGACTTGGATGGGTTTGCACAAAGAAAAGGAAAGATTAACCCCTTGCCCTAGAGATTCACCTTCAAGCCAGCTTTCAAGCCTCCAATCCACAGCATCTAGCAGCAGCTATTTTTAAGAGCTACCTATTTTTAACCCCTCTTTTGAGCCCTCTGGTTTTGTCCCACTCTTGGAAAAAACTGAGCTGTTGATAAACTTCCCAAAAAGTTGTCAGCCTGAAAAACAGAGCAAATATGTGTCCCTAACTGACTGTATTCCAGCAAAGATATCACGAGTACTGGAGCAGCACAAAGCTCTCAGGCTTCTTGGCTTTTGCCTTTTTTCCCCCTTTGTCCTTAAATCTAGCAACATTTTGCTGCTCCTATTACAAGCAGTTCCCACTAGGTTTGTGGCTTATTGTGGCCAATAACATCATGCAAGAAAGCACATCTCAGACTTGTATTTCTCCCCCTTTCTAGCCTATTGTCTAAGTGTGCAGATTACTCACAGCATCAGTTCTGCACAAATCATCTCCAGTGTTGGTTGAGGATCCGAGAGGAAGCTGCATCCTGCAGCTCAGATACTTAACACATCCCTGAATTGTCTTTTGTGGCTCAAGTGTTGATACTGAAGTAATGCCTGAGCTATACCTCCCTATTTCTTACAGTCTCTCCTTAAATGCACAGTGCTGCTGGAAAGGGGTTAGTAGGCCAGAGGGACCTCATTTCACACGGCAGTTTGCATGGAAGGGAACACAGCTACAGCGGTCTCTGCAGTCCATAAGCCCCTGGAAGGAGGAATGAAACATCCACCAGAATCACTGTGAAGCAAGGAAAAAGCAAACAGCCACAAAAATGCCCTGTGCTTGGAAAATGGGAAAAGCAGGAATGAAATCCAGAAGTAGAAGAATTCTTAGCATCTCAAACCAGGTGAAATGAGTCAGGAGGGAGGAGGAGGTATTCATGCTTTACCTTCTGAAATCCCAGCCCTGAGTAAGTTCCTTTGAGGAAATCACTGTAGAAGCCATGCAACTTCTGCAGTACTTCTGTGCCAGCTTCCTCTTTAGAAAACAGCAGAGCTGGGAACACAACCTGTCTTGGAGAGCAGCTGGAAAGTTCGGCCCTTTGACAGTGACATACTGACCCCGTTCTGTGCCAAAGGCTGTGAGTGCCCAAACTTGTGCTTTGTTCCTCTGCTCAGCTGGGCACTCTCCCTTGGTCTGTCCCCTGTTTTGCCCTGGTGCTGTTCAGGACCTGTCTGAAGTAGGTCCCTGGGGCTGGCCAAGTGCAGGAGTGGACGTGTCCGCTGTGTTGCAGTTACGTGTTACCACCAGCCCAGCCTTGCTTCCCAGCTCTTGGGTGGCAGGACTTTCCCCATCTGCCTTGGTCCCATCCATCTGTTAAGAACGGTTTCTATGAGCTTCTCTCATTCTGGTAACAGTTCAGGGCTCTCCTTTCCAGCTCATTCCACTCCCCTTATTCACATCTCCTTACCCACATCGGCTCAGCTGGAGCTGTAGGAGGCTCTTAAGCATGAACCAGCAACGTGCCCTCGTGGGCAAGAAGCCAATGGCAGCCTGGGATGCATCAAGAAGAGTGTGGGCAGCAGGTCAAGGGAGGTTCTGCTCCTCCTCTACTCTGCCATATCTACTGAGGCCTCATCTGGAGTCCTGTGTCCAGTTCTGGGCTCCTCAGCTCCAGAGGGACAGGGAAGTGCTGGAGAGAGGCCAGCACAGGGCCACCAAGATGATCAAGGGTACAGAACATCTTTCATATGAGGAAAGGCTGCGGGACCTGAGGCTGTTCAGTCTGGAGAAGAGGAGACTGAGGGGGGATCTCATTAACATTTATAAATATCTAAAGGGTGGGTGTCAGGAGGTTGGGACATCCCTTTTTTCTACAGTAGCTAGCAATAGGACAAGGGGTGATGGGATGAGGCTGGAACACAAAAAGTTCCATTTAAACATAAGAAAAAACTATTTCAGAGGATCACAGAACTTCTTCAAGCCATGAGAGGCAGAGAGCAGGCGGTGCAAGCCGGACTGCTGCATTGGTACACAAAGCCCAGCTCTCAGGACTAACCTGAAAGGTGTAAAAGATTATTACCATTCCTCAGCCCATCAGGCATCAAAACATAATTAATCAATTACACACATCTCAACCCTGAGTGCACCACTTACCCTTTCCTCTGTCTAAAACCACGGATGCACAGTTTAAAAGCCCCCTGCACACACGAGCCTCTAGCACGCACAGCTCCCACCTAAGCAGGACGTTACTTCACCTGTTTTCAGCCTGACCACTCTTCTAACAGCAATATTTGCAAATCAGTTTTACATTCCTTTGCAGGCTGCCTCTAATTCAATAAAAGCTTCTGTAGTAAAACCAGTGGAGGGGATGATTTATGTAGTCCCGTAGACAACAGCTTCAGGGGTTTAACCGAACGCCCGAGTTCCACGTAAGAGCCCGTACACAGGAGGGTTTGTCTTCACAAATGGATACATGATCAAAACAGACTTTCAATAATCACTTGCAAAGAAAAAAAAAGGGAAAAGGGGTGGTGGGGGGAAGGAGGAATAGCAAAGTAACATAATTACCTATATTCCTTTGGTTTTCTTTTTTGTACTGTCTTCCCTTTGGGTCGTCTTTCACTTCCTAAGCAGGGGCTCCCTCCAGGGCCTGTTACCCATATTGATTCAAGGCCTTTGGAAGATTTCTTAAAAGTAAATTCCACTGGTTCTCCTTCTTTTAGGCTTCTAAATCCTTCCATGTAAAGCTTGCTCTGTGAATAGGAAAAACACTCTCGGTTACCATTGCCTTAAAACAGTATTTACATTCATAAACAACAGGACAAATTATCCCTGCCTGCGCTCCTAGAACACACACAGGCTGAGTAACAGCTTCCTCTGTGTGAACTAGAGCGGGTGACACTACAAATTACAGCCTTGAAAACACTCTTCAACACTAAACAAGTAGCAGGAACCCATTTTCGGTCTCAGCAAAAATGAAACACCACTTTCCTGTCCTGTGGTGAAGGCTGTAGATGTCAGGAGCAGAGAATATGCCATGTTCTGAAACCCCCACATCTGACAGCCACCAGGATCTGAGCTTCTAACAGTATGGTAAGAGAGCAAACGTTCATGTCAGAGCTCATTCCTTTATGATCAGAATGATCACAGCTTGTATTCCTTGTATTTGGGACACGGCTGTGCTGCTCTACCAATGAATAAGGGATGCAGTGAGTACGAGCAGCAGAAGGAAGGCACTCAGAACAAAGCCCACCAGAACGGGCAAGTCAAAGATCCCTAGTGAGCTGCTAGTTCAGAACCCTCCAAAAATTACCAAGTCAGCATGATTTAGTTATGAATTTGCATTTTCAACCACAGAAAAGGAAACTGTTATCATCAGAGAAAGTGAAACACACTGGTAACTCTTCTGATATTACACCGTAGCAGCAAAGCCTCGGGCAAGCTGAGGTTCACAGCAGCTCACCACTGATTCTGATGCCTCAGTTCCTCACAAATTACATACAGCAGCAAGTCTGCATCCCAGCATAAACCTGACGAATCAAGCTCTCACATAAAAGGCTCGCCGAGTTAAACGAGCTAGGTTTGGGTGTCAACTGCCAGACACTTGCAGTTTGTGCAGGACAGCTGTGAAATGTTTTCTCTCTTTGCTCGACAACTCTCCGTGGCAAAGAGAAAAATGTGTCCTGGCCAACTCTCACTCCATTTTCCAGCATTCAACAAGGGAATCTTATCTGGATGTGCCATCCCACTCCTGGCTCTAAGTAACATCTACCACCCAACAAATGCGACCGGGGATTGTATCCAAACCAGAGGGCAATCCCTGACATGCGCACCCTGCAATCATGTTGTGAGTGTTTCACGTTGTTTCAGTGGAGCACAAGAACTGACAGCTACAGCATTCATAGCTCACACACAAAGAGGGAGCTGGTCTCTTCGCAAGGATGCACAGAGAACAGGCCAGGAGGCAACAGGCTTGAGCTGATTCAGGGGAAACTCTATCCAGACACGAGGAGACGTTGCTCACTATGAGAGGAATTAAACCCAGAGAAGGAGCGTGGCTCCCTTTGCTGGAAATAGCTCAGATTCAGCTTGGCAGGGCACTGAATAACCTAAAGGCCCTTCCTTGCTTTCAGTAAAAGGCTGGAGCAGGCAATCTCAAAAAACCCCTTCCAACCCAGACTTTCTGTGAGTCAGGTTTCTCAGCTGGAATGGGAAAGCAGGATTCCAGACCCCACTTCCACAGCAGAGTTACCTCCGCGGACCTCTGCCATTTAACTCCCCCATGGCTTTCTGAAGATGGACAACACTGCCAAGTCCACTTCCCACAGCACAAAGACTGACTTCAAAATGATAAAACCACCAGGAATATTCATTCTAATGAAACCATGTTCACCTTTGCTTCCAAAAGCCCCGAGTACCAGACCAGGTGACTTCTCACTGCTCCAGCAGCCACTATTCATAACACATCAACCACCACCAATGCTGCTCTGACTGAGCCAAAAAGCAAGCAAGAACACAGCTCTGTTGGTTAGGACCAGGGCTGTTTTGTCCACTGGTTAGGACGTGGCTCTTCTAACAAACACAACAGTGTGAAGCATGAGACAAACAGCTGACTTCTCTTTGAGTGGTATTTAAAAGGCAAGGGAGAGTCCGTGGGAGGACACAACCATGAAAGCAGAAGTGTGTGGTGTCTATTCCATCAATCATGAGCCTGGCTGGTTTTCTACGTGAAAATATCACGTATGAAAAAGGAAATGTGCAAAATTTGTCCCTAATACAACTGAAGGATGGTAATTCTACACAGAGCAATGAGACCAAGTACCCAGGCAAGCAGGATTACTTCAAGCAAGCCCTCCACTTTGCAATGTCTGTGTGGCAATAAGAGGATCTTTGTCATCCCAGCTGGGAATACGCCCAAAGAACACATCCCCACTCCTCCACTGAAAATGCAGATCCTGCCTGTCCTGTGGGTCCATCTCTAGGTCCACCCATACCTCTTCAGTCCTTCAGCAGAGAAAACCTTGTTAAAACGAAATTACTGAACAAGTACTTTGTCCCAAACTCAAAGGTACATTAAATGTTCCACAATGGTGACAAGTCAGATGGGTGCTAATCACAAGGGGAACCTCAAGCAGACAAACCTTTCTTTCTCAGTAACACCAGTCATGGCATATGTGCTTTTGTCTTTTTGCGTAATTACACCTTAATAAAGACACAGTTAAGCCTCAGCAAGACTTTGCAGTCTCTCTGAGTTTCACTCTTATAAAACAAAAGGCTGACACTTGACAGGCACAAAACATGATGTCTTCTACTTTGCTTCAAAGGAAAGTGTTTAAAATGCAATCTCAACCATAGAATCACAGAATGGTAGAGGTTGGAAGGGACCTTTAGACATCATCCAGTCCAACCCCCCTGCAGAAGCAGGGTCACCTAGATCAGGTCACACAAGAACGTGTCCAGGTGGGTCTTGAAGCCCTCCAAGGAAGGAGCCTCCACACCCTCCCTGGGCAGCCTGGGCCAGGGCTCCCTCACGGAAACACTGACACAGTTTGTTCTTATGTTTAAGTGGAACTTTTTGTGTTCCAGCTTCATCCCATCACCCCTTGTCCTGTTGCTAGATACTATAGAAAAAAGGGATGTCCCAACCTCCTGACACCCACCCTTTAGATATTTATAAATGTTAATGAGATCCCCCCTCAGTCTCCTCTTCTCCAGACTAAACAGCCCCAGGTCCTGCAGCCTCTCCTCATATGAAAGATGCTCCAGTCCCCTGATCATCTTGGTGGCCCTGTGCTGGCCTCTCTCCAGCACTTCCCTGTCCCTCTGGAGCTGAGGAGCCCAGAACTGGACACAGGACTCCAGATGAGGCCTCAGCAGGGCAGAGCAGAGGGGGATAAGAACCTCCCTCGACCTGCTGCCCACACTCTTCTTGATGCATCCCAGGATGCCATTGGCTTCTCCCCCACGAGGGCACGTTGCTGGCTCATGGTCAGTTTATTATCAATCCGGGCTCCCAGGTCTCTCTCTGCAGAGCTGCTCTCCAGCAGGTCACCCCCAGCCTGTGCTGGTGCAGGGAGTTGTACAGGGCATTATTAGTGCTCAAAAATGTTTTTCTTCTTCCCATTTTACCTCTGACAACAGGAGCTTTGTTTACAAACAAAACATTATCTTTACACGGGTGATTTTTAGTATTTTTAAAAGCCAAAGGAATGGAACAGTTTTGCTTTCACAAATTCTGTTATGCCAGGGTACTTTTTTTGTATGTTTTTTCCCCCAGCACTTCTAACACCACAAAATGCTGCAAATACCCCATTCCAAATGACTCGCACAGCACCCTCCTTGAATACACACCAACAGCTTTCCAGCGTTACAGACGGATTTGGTGCTGACTTCTTGTGTAAATGCTGTTAGCCAGCTCAATAGATTCTCTGAGGTTGCAACAACAATTCAAAGCCACAGTGGAAAAGCAGCATTTGGAATCCAGCAAAACAAATGTAAAACCCGAATCCTCCTTAACTTGTCTGCAGCGCCGCGACAGAAAATGTCTGTAGAGTTGACAATTCAATGTTGAGAGACCTAGCTCGGTATTTTCCTCACATTACTTAAACAAATAAACCCCAGACAATTAAAAGCAGCCAGAGTTTCAAGTCAGTGAACCATTTCTAGAGCCCTGAATGGGGTGTGTGGGCACGGCGCCAATGAACAAAGGGAAAAACCTGAAGGCAACGTGCTTTTCCTCCTTTCGCTCTCTTTCAGCTGTCAGAGGCTTTGCTGTTATTTTTACCAGCAGTCAATACAGTGATTTCAGGCTTGAGCTTTTTCCCTTTTTCACTTGACAGGGCCACTTCCAGTATCCCATTACTTCTCGCTATTTGAAGCCCGTAAGGTAAAGCCTCAGGCACCTCTGGTGTGAGCAACACCTTGGTTCAACGCTGTTTTGTGAGAGTATCACCAGTAACACAACCTAAGTGGGGAAAAAAAACCCCACCATCCCAAGTTCTTGGAAAGCGTTTGCTAAGAGAAAACAGAAATCAAACCACAACAAATAGAAACTGAGTGGACAAGGTGGCCCCAAAGAAAGGCACCTTGTAAGAGCGCTCACAACTCCCACCAAGCGCTAGGAAAGAATGGCAGTTTGGAGTTCAGGCTTATTACAGCTCCTGATGAGAGTACACTGCTATCACTAACGTGTGGGGAGCAGACAACAGGCTGCCCATAAGTGCCTCCTCACAACAGTCTTGCTATTTCCAGTCAGGGCTGTGAACAACTGCTGTCACAGCCATCCAGTCCTTTAGAGGAGGAAAGAAGCTATTCAGTGGCATTTTGCTTAGATCACTTATTTTCTGCATCTCTCATTTCTGCCCCTTCTTTCTCTAGTGACTGATTGATTGCTGGGTACAATGGCCAGATGCCACAAGAATGCTGCATTTCCCAAGGTAAGAAAACAGTTTTTTCCTCCAGAATTACCTACAATTAAATCCAGACATGAAGGAAAGCATATCCTGAAGCCCAAGCACACCAACAATCCTAATAAACTGTCTCCAAAACACCCTTGTACAGCTCTGTCAAGAGTCATCAACCTTTGAATACATCAAGAGCAGAGAGCAAGAGGACACAGAGCAAAATCCCTTGAACTGGATCTATATCTAGTGCCTTTTCCTGCATTAGGTCAAAACCAGAATGTGTTGTACGCTGCACACACAGGGGCAAGCACTACAAAATGGTACCAGTTACACCACACAAGAGATGCTGCAAGGACTTGTGCTGTCGTAGAATCATAGAATGGTAGGGGTTGGGAGGGATCTTTAGAGATCATCTAGACCAATCCCTCTGTAGAAGCCACCAAAATATCATGTTATTAATCATATAATTTGTGCTTAAATATAGATCCAGCCTGCTGCAGAGACTACCTATAACGTTACTATTCCTACTAGTACTCCTCTCTCATAACATTATTATTCCATTCTCTGCATATATGGAATTTTCTCTACTCAGTTTTCCTTCTCCTGTGCTTTAATGCCAGGCATGAAAATCAAGCTGGCCTCTTCTCCCATTTCTTATTTTAAGTATTTCCTCATGTCATGGTAGGCACAAGAAAGAGTTTCAGGATTCGGTCCAGTGAATTCAAAGGCATGGTTCCTCCTGCTCTACCTCACTCTCACATTGACTCGGGAAGAAAACTGTTTACCTCACTTGGTAGTGTCATGTTTTCTGCTACACTGCTGCTCCCTGAATCAGTCCTATGCAGAGTCAAAAAACCCACCAACACACCCCAAAAGAAGTCACACAAGTCTGTAGTCATGGCAGGTAAAGCTGTCCTGGGCCAATTTACCACTTACATTGCCTCGGTGACCTGAAACCCCACTGTGAATCCCAGCCAGATGATGATGCTCTCTGAAGTTGATGCATTTAAAAGCATCTTCTCTTGCCAAACACCAAGCTCCCTCCTCACAAGTGTTCCCTGGCTATCAGCTGCCCACACTGCATTTGGAGCCCTGCAGATCTCCCCAGGACAAAGGCCCTTCCCTTCCCTTCCCTTCCCTTCCCTTCCCTTCCCTTCCCTTCCCTTCCCTTCCCTTCCCTTCCCTTCCCTTCCCTTCCCTTCCCTTCCCTTCCCTTCCCACTGAGCCACTCCTCTCTTGGGCAAGCCCATCGCTTCATGCAACTGAAACCACCTCCTGTTCTGTTCCAAATAGCTGCTGTAAGGCAGTTTTGGGGGTGGAAGATAGGAAGGGTGGCCCACCATAAAATCCATCAGTGCCACCAAGTCAAGGTCTCTGGTTACTCCCACAAGAGAGACAAACATGCTGAAACCTGCCTGGTTTCAGAGATGGCTGAGCTGTCTCCTGCTGGAGTCTCTCTGTGAGTTTAATGGTGAAGACAGAACACAAGGCTACGACTGACTCGTTCTAAAAAGCACAGTGAGCACACGGGATCTAGCATGGAACTGATCCAGTGTAGATTGTCCCATGCACACAGGTGGAAGTGCAAAAGCACAATGTACAACCCACACAGTTTCCTGCGTTTTTCAAGTACTGAAATGTCCCCTGGTGTAAAGCACAGACTCAATGGCAGAGTTACTACAACTAAACCACAGCTTCCTCCAGATTTACTACACCTCTCTGGCGTCGCTAACCACATTTTCAGTAGCAACTGCAGCACCTCCGTTTCCCACATGTACTCTACAACGCCGATAAGCTCGGTCTCTGTGCCCCTCTACACATCCCCCAAGCACAGGAATGACAATTCCCTAGGCCAGGAGATGTTTTAGCTGTATAAAGGTTTCCCATCCACCTCTCTCACCACCTCCTACCATCCTAAGAGACTACACACAGTTAAAAAGAGACTAGGCACAAAGGACACACCAAGGTATGGTTTATCAACAGGCAGCACGCCAACGCCGACAGATTGTTGGGAAGTCAGAGCTTACATTTAGTGTTTATTTTGTAATTCAATTGATTTAAAATGCCAATACACAAGTGAAACACGGAAATGTGGTTAAAATATTTGTTTACCAAAACCAAAGTCGCCGTGCACACAAACAGCAAGACAAGGGTATCTGACAAAACCGATGGGATTCCAGTGTCATTGCTCATAAAGAAGAGTTAAAGAGGCTGACAGTTTCATTTAGGATGAGGGGTTTTTTTGAGTTGTAGCTATTTTCACAACATTGCCCACATTGTAAGACCAAAACACCATAAAGGTGTCTGCTATACCTTACCATAAAAACGTTAAACAGCAAGACTTATCCTGTACTAACAATCCCTGACTTACAATTCAAGTTTTCTAGTCTTTCCATGGGTTTTTATCATGGTTAATCCTCTTAGCTACTCTTGCACAGCAGATTGTACATTTACTAAGGTTCTGATTATTTAAATCTGATTATTAAACTAGCTAACCTAATATCCCATCAGTTCTGCCGACTTACGTCGTCATCTGCACCTTAATTACATACAATTCTACCAGAATTAGAAAGGTGGCTTAGATATTTAGACCTATGAATAAAAGAACAGTTTTGTCTTAGAGGAAGAATGAACACAACGTTATTTTGGTTGACAGCCAGCAGCGTGCCCAAGTGTGACCAGCAGGACCAAGGAGGTGATTGTTGCCCTGTACTCGGTGCTGGTGAGGTCTCACCTCGAATATTGTGTCCAGTTCTGGGCTCCTCACTGCAAGAAGGACATTGAGATGCTGGAGAGGATCCAGAGATGGGCAACAAAGCTGGTTATGGGTCTCCAGCACGAGTCTGATGGGGAGGGGCTGAGGGAGCTGGGGATGTTCAGCCTGGAGAAGAGGAGGCTGAGGGGAGACATGATCATTCTCTGCAACTACCTGAACAAGTAATCAATGACATGACATGGCTTCAAGTTGCCCCATGGAATGTTGAGGTTGGAGCTGAGGCAGAACTGTTTCCCTGAGAGGGCTGTCAGCCCCTGTGCCAGGCTGCCCAGGGAGCTGGGGCAGTGCCCAGCCCTGGAGGGATCCCAAAGCCGTGGGGCTGAGGGCCAGGGGTTAGTGGTGGCTGTGGCAGGGTGAAGGCAAGGCTTGGACTCCACGATCTCAAAAGTATTTTCCAACTAAAACAACTCTATGAGTCTAAGATTTTCTATTTCAAACCTTTATCACTGTTTTTGGAGGGACGGGAGTGGCAGATCACCTACATATATGGCAGTCACAGCACCAGAGAGCAGAGGCACTACTAACGTGTCTCACATGGTTCAGGCATAACAGGGAACCAGTGGGTGACCTCACAAGAAATTATTCTTTAGAAACACACAGCAGTAGATGGAGATGGTGTTGATTCAAAAAGTGACTTGAACTTAGCAGCAACTTTAAATTATTAGTTGGGAGAACATCTGATTTGTAACCGTATTTAACAGTTCTCTAAACAGCTGCATCCCAAAAGCTGACAGAAATGCTGGTCTGCAGCCACTTCTATTATCAAAGCATAAGCTGTATTCTGTTAGGAAGGACACATCCCATGTTTCAGTGAAACACCTCTGAATTTACAGCAGTACAAATGAGAAAACAGGGCAAAAGCCTTCTAAAGTAAACAAGAGGCTGATTAAAAGGATTTTTACAGAGGAGGACAAGGGATTTTCACAAAGAATTAAACCCATTGGCTCAGGTATTGGGGAAGTACTCAGAAATGCTTGAAAAAGTGTACTTTTAAAATAGCATCTTATTACTATAGTTCCGATTCTGTTTATTGAGGAAGCAATTATGAAACTGGAATGACACATATCCAGCTGCATTAACCCAAGGACAGCAATGTTGGCTTTTGCTCAGCTCACACAACAAAAGACTACTTAAGTATTATTTAAGACCCGGATACTGAATCTGTCACTTTTATGCCCCAATTTTAGCACGCTCTGCCAAAGAATGTTTTCCAAAACCTCATGAAAGAAGGTCAAGGCCAGCTGCACAGAAGGACACAGAGGGGTTCCTTCGGGACAAGTCCTTCCCCTTACCATCTGCTGACACAGCTCCCACCAACGCTCCTGGGGTAGAGCAGACGCAGAAGTATCAGCCTGTTAATTCTGAATGTGTTTGCTTTTGTGGCTTGGTTTCACCTCAGACATGCCAGACATCTCATTACGAAATGCAGGCAGGTGACTAGTTCTGATGCAGTTACAAGGCAAACATTCCACAGGAGGAATGCTTCGAAACGCTCCATGGTTTAAAAGCTGCATCACTTAGTAGCATCCTTTCAAGACAACTATTTGAGCTGTAGACTCTCCACCATCCTTCATTCAGCACATTGTTTCACAGGACACTGGTAGCACACACAGGCTTCCACTGCCTGTCAGGGTACAGATCCAGACTGACAAAGGCAGCACAAAAATTGAGTATCTCCTCTTCTAAATACCCTTTCCATACCGAGGTATTGCAAGACCATGTCTTCACTCAGTCTCTTTCCTGCACAAATGCAACAGTGTGGTCTCAAAGACTGCCCAACATCAATCAATCAGTGAAAACCACCAACCCTCCCTGCACCAACAGCTCAGTACCCCCGGAACCCCTGAAACCCATGACAAAATACAGCCTGAAATCTCTGCCATCTATATTACTCCTTTACAGGTCCAATAAAAGTTGCCTGCTCCCTCAGCTGTTTGCTTTTTATGTCAGAAGTAAACAAACTCCAGGCTCCATTTTTATTGGACTGTTCAAAGAGAAAGTTCCAGAGGCTAAAATCAGAGGTACATCACATAATAACTATGGTGCAAGAAATACAGCTGAGTTTTGGGGAACAGTAAATTCTGTGTATGCTACTCACAGACTCCTTTCAGTGACATTCACACCAACGTTTATTCCCAGGCTACCATGTAAGACGCAGCCATTAGTAGCTGAGAACACAACACAGTATGTTGGGGGGTAGCAGGTGAGCATAAAGCCAAGTAAGCACAAATGAAAGTGAGAGGAATAAAAAAGGGTTAGGCTTGCAGCTGCATGTGCAACTTCAGTTCTTTTCTAGGTTTGTCCCTCCTTGGCTGTACAAACTCAGTTTTCCCTTATCATTGTTTATATACATGTGTGAAGGCAAATGTAATTTAAAGCCAACTCCATAACCTAGCTTGATCAAATAGACAAAGAGAAGCCAAATTAAACATGGGGCCACACAAGGTGCCCATTACCAAGTATAATAAAAGGTTAGCTAGAAAGCTCTTACTGGGAGACAAAACTACTTGCCAGTAGCTTAAGTTCTCTAGACACCTCTTACATATGCTACAGGGGGAACAGGCACGTTGCAGTATTTAACCACAAAGGTTTTTGGAAACACAGGCAGTGCCTACACTGGATGTATTTGCCCAGCAGTTCTTGCACCAGCAGCTTCCACAGGAGTATCCCATTGGGAGAGGAAGGGAGCAAAATCAGGGAAAGGGGCACAGGAGAATGAAGGCTCCTGAACAATTGCTCAGGCTCTGGCCAAATGAGCTCTAGTGATTACCAGTAGATTCCCTTGGGTGTGGGTCAACCACTCATTTGTGTAGTCTCTGACTTTCAGTTATAGCTATGGAACATATAGGGGTGGAGATAACGAAGCTGGAGATGCAAGGAAGTAAAGCTACCAGGGAAAACTGAGAAACCATGCGTGGGAATGGCTCAGCTTTTGGTAAATGTGGTTTTGGAAGATGGTAGATGAAATTGGCACATGAAGTAACTTGAAAACCTTGAGTAGGAACACAGTGAACCCTTCAGGGCAGATTTGTTACTACTGTCTTCTGCAACACCAAAATACCACACCACTTCCCAAAAATACAGGAGCAGCAAGCAGGCTGACATCAACACGAGTGGGAGTCCCACCTGCAGGGCTCTCTGTGTTCCACCTTAGTCAGATCCCTGAAAACATTACAACGTAGAAGTAGAGAGGATACACATACCAGTGGTGTGAACACAGAGCAGATGCTGTGCTCTCTTCCCACCAGGCTTGGATAGCTGGAGGACACGCTTACTCCTTTAGATGAGTCAGATTTTGCTCACTCAGTCAAAAAAAAATGATCTCCACCTTCAGGTGAGGACTCAAAACTGCTACAGATAACGACGGAAAGTCTCGTTGTCTCTTACAAAACACGTAGGATGAAAGGCATAAATGCATGAGCAGGTAAGGATTTCATCAACCAAAGGACAACAAGGTATTGATACCTCAGTAAGGCTGAGTTCCAGCAATGTTGGATAATGCAGTCAATGCCTCTCTGATTAGAAAGGCACAGTCTAAGAAAACGTTCTGTGGTAGAGCTCTTGCATTTCTGTTCAGTATGTTGCCAAATTTAACCTCATCAACCTGCTTGTTTGATATTAGACAAGTTCACAAAGTACACTACTAATGGCTGCATCCACCAAATAATGCACTAATTCCAGAAGCTGGCCACTGCCTTACACAGCACAGGGAGGATGGCAATGCTTCTGCACCACCTTTTCAGTGTCAGAGGACACTATGATTTGTGGCTATGAGGCTGCACAGAGTACTGCATGAAGGCTGAGCAGCAACATAACCAGCAGGCACTGCCACACAATCACAGCTGGAGAGTGGATGCCGTGAGCTGAAGTATATTCTGAGTACACACACACACCCCCCAGGGGAAACCTCGCACAGGACAGTTAGGACAGGTGAACAACTGCCTCTTTCAAGACACAGGTAAGTAGACAACACAGGTAACATCCCTGCCAAGGCAGGTCCCACCTAGATCAGGTCACACAGGAACATGTCCAGGTGGGTCTTGAAGCCCTCCAAGGAAGGAGCCTCCACACCCTCCCTGGGCAGCCTGGGCCAGGGCTCCCTCACTGAAACACTGAAAGAGTTTTTCCTCATGTTTCAATGGAACCTTTTGTGTTTCAGCTTCTTTCCATCACTCCTTGTCCTGTCATTGGATACAACAGAAAAAAAGGCTGCCCCAACCTGCTGACACCCACCATTTATATACTTATAAATGTTAATAAGATCCCCCCTCAGTCTCCTCTTCTCCAGACTAAACAGCCCCAGGTCCCGCAGCCTTTCCTCATCAGGAAGATGCTCCGGTCCCCTGATCATCTTGGTGGCCCTGTGCTGGCCTCTCTCCAACAGTTCCCTGTCCCTCTTGAGCTGAGGAGCCCAGAACTGGACACCGGATTAAATTAATGTTTGTTTTCTTCCCCAAGCTGAGCAGTCCTGTCTGTTTTCACTTGAGGCCGTAAGTGGCAAGTGAGCTCTCCCTGTCCTTGGAGATTCCAAAGGCCCTCTGTACTTATGGCTGATGGTGGTCCTTTGTTCCTAGGTGGCCCTAAACCAGGACACATTTGTCTAGAGGACCATGTAGGCTTGGTAAACATTCTGCTCATGAGCAAAACGTGATCATGGGTTGAGATGGGAAAAAAACCAAAACCAAGAAACCCACACAAAACTCAGGAGACTTTAACCACATTTGTTCAGCTGAACACATGTGAATGATTCTGAGGCCAACCCTATATAATCTCTCTTTCCCAAAAGACATACCCCTTTGATTCAATGCATCTTAAGGACAGATTCATAAACAGCTTTTTTCTTTATAGGCTCACACTGCTCCTGCATCTCCCAGCTATGCCCCATCGTGTGAATATTCACTTTAACCTTACCCTTTCCTTGCATTCTTGTGGCCATCACTAGTCACTGTGAAGCTGCTGCAGCTCATACACCACGTGGGATTTTGTTATGGACACGGGAACGTTCTTCAGAGTAACCAGGTGCATAACTGTCTCTTATGTAGACAGGTGAGACACTTTTGAGGTAAGAATCATTCTTACAAAACAAGTGTTAACACGAAGTAGGAAGTCAAGACTACACAAAACTACAGTCAGGTTGTGTGGGTTTTTAAAGGTAACACTGATTAGACTGATTAATCACCCTCTGTGCTTCCAGAGAGTTGAGCCCCCGAGGCTAACAGTGAGAAGGAGAAACTTGAAAGAAAGGGAGCGGATAGTTGGTGGCAGAGTTGGGACATTTCAATGCACAGGAAAGAGAGAACAGACACAGAGCTGAGAGATACATCATTCTCCACAGATTAAAGACCTCAGACAGTTAAAACTAGGAATAGGTGGAGATGCAAGATTAGTCTGCATCAGTAACATGTTTGCATTTTCAATTCAGCTGTTAGTTTAGAAGAGAGTCAAAGCAGCATAAACCACCAAATGGATATTCCAGCACAATTTAAGGACAATATATATACATATATACCAAATCTATATACAGCTCATGCCTGATAAGCTCCTCAGCGGATCATAGATCATATAATGGTAGGGCTGGAAGGGACCTTTAGAGATCATCCAGTCCAACCCCCCTGCAGAAGCGGGGTCACCTAGATCAGGTCACACAGAAACGTGTCCAGGTGGGTCTTGAAGCCCTCCAAGGAAGGAGCCTCCACACCCTCCCTGGGCAGCCTGGGCCAGAGCTCCCTCACGGAAACACTGACACAGTTTGTTCTTATGTTTAAGTGGAACTTTTTGTGTTCCAGCTTCATCCCATCACCCCTTGTACTGTTGCTGGCTACTATAGAAAAGAGGGATGTCCCAACCTCCTGACACCCAGCCTTCAGGTATTTATAAATGTTAATAAGATCTCCCCTCAGTCTCCTCTTCTCCAGACTAAACAGCCCCAGGTCCTGCAGCCTTTCCTCATAAGGAAGATGCTCCGGTCCCCTGATCATCTTGGTGGCCCTGTGCTGGCCTCTCTCCAGCACTTCCCTGTCCCTCTGGAGCTGAGGAGCCCAGAACTGGACACAGGACTCCGGATGAGGCCTCAGCAGGGCAGAGCAGAGGGGGAGCAGAACCTCCCTTGACCTGCTGCCCACACTCTTCTTGATGCCTCCCAGGCTGCCATTGGCTTCTTGCCCACGAGGGCACATTGCTGGCTCATATTTAGCTTATTAGCAATCAGTTTATTAACTGATTTATTAACATTTCCATTGTCTCTCCATCCCCAGCTGAAGGCAACACCAACATTCTGCTGTTTTGCAACAGAAGGGACTGCAGTTTCATTCATGTTTCTGTGACATTAGCTTCCAGCTCACTTTCCTCCTATACCTCCACCTCACCCTGGCAGCTGTTTGCATCCCTGGCCACCCTTCTATGGCACAGACACTGACCACTCTGACTTGTGGGGATCATGGAGCTTCTCTGATGTGAACAGTGGCAAAAATCAGATACCAAATTTCCCCAGCTGGGTCTGCCACGCAGCTTCACAAGCACTTAGGCTAGCCCAACAAGGAGAGTGCTATAAAAGCCCCTGAAGCTTACTGAGGCAGCAGCAGCGCTGCCAAATGTGAGAGTAAGACGGCTGTAGGACTCCCACCGAGAAGGGTGACTGCAGGAGTTCCAGCCTCCACCTGTTCACCACGCTGCTACGGCAGAGCCAGCTCAGCTGCTTGCAGAGCAGCTGCTGACCTGCTGCATCTTACAGCTTTGCATCTTAGTCAGTGCCCGTTCTCCCTAGTGCAGCGGACTGTGGCAGCTTCCACAGCTGCTCTGTGAGCAGCTGAGCCATCTCTGGAGGGAGGGTCTGGCATTCCCTCTAGCCATCTCCCAAGGAGCTCACCTCCCCTTTTACAACTCCCCAAATAAGCTGAGGAATAGCCTGCACATCCATTTCTCCAACTAAATGCGCTCTCGAGAACTGTCTCAGGAGACACTTCTGCACCTTGCATGCAGAGGTGTTCACTGATACTCTGCTGATGTAAAAGCAGTTCAAGGATTTGCAGTTCTCACTGGTGGTATCTAGCAAGCAAAAGCTAGCATAGACCTGTCCTGAGTTACTGTCCCTTAAAAAAACCCTAAGTATCACATAAAACCTTTCTACCAGTTACGATAACTTGCAGCTGATTTAACAAAAGGGGAGGGAAAAGCACCCTTAAATACAGGGAATGAAAAGTGTATATATGGTATGTCTGTATTCCTTTGTGTTTGTTTAAGAAACATCATAAATGGTCTTTAACTTCTGTTTCTAGGTTCACAGAACCACAGAATCTCAAGGGCTGGAAGGGACCTGGAAAGCTCATCCAGTGCAACCCCCCTGCCAGAGCAGCACCACCTAGAGCAGGGCACACAGGAACTCATCCAGCTGGGTTGGAATGTCTCCAGAGAAGGAGCCTCCACAGCCCATCTGGGCAGCCCCTGCCAGGGCTCCCTCACCTCAACAGGGAAGAAATTCTTCCTTGTGTTTCTTTGGAAACTCTTCTGTTTCAGCTTGTCCCTGTTTCCCCTTGTCCTATCACTGGCCATCCCTGAGCACAGCCTGGCTCCAGCCTCCTCACACCCACCCTTGATGGATTTATAAACACTAATAGGTTCACAGGAACTTTCTTAAATCACACCTTTAAGGTCACTTTTATACACTTTTGCAGAAACTGATGGGCCTGATTTTGCTTCTGTTGATAATTAGTGGAGAAAAGTGACAGGAATTACCAGGTTACATAAGGAAGATGGATTAAACAACATTTACACCAGAGTATACTTTGGATTTTAAGACAGCTCAAACAAAAAATCACATTTGCTAACACAAGCATGCATAAAATTTTCATTTTTCTAATTTAGCCCTTTACCGTGATTGTTTCCCAAGAAACACAAAGTTTCCCAAATCACAGTGATTGGTCAAAAAAGATATCAGTCCCTTTGTTTTAGTTACAACTAAGGTAATAGCCAAAGTAACCTAACAAATACATTTACCAGGGTCTTATAGTTAAGGTAACAGCTAAGGTAACTGTTCGGACCTGGGCTATAATGAATGGTATGCAGTCTATGAGAAACAGAGAAAGTTAGCAGTTTGTCTTTGAATTGCCTTCTACAGCAAAAAAGCACAGAAAGGAATGCCTCTGTGATAGCAAGCTTGAGCATGGGGAAAACCGAAACAGCAGATTGTAACAGAAACAAGGTCAAAGCAAGAAGATAGTACAGATGGGAATTACTGCATCAGTATTGGAAAAAACGACTCTACAGAGCCTGCTCCAGTTAGCAAAAAAGACTGAAACTAAGCTACTGCAGGATGAGCTTGCAGCCCTACTAGTGTGGTGTCGGTGCAAGGAGTTATTAAGTAAACCCGACCAGCTCTATGATCTGGGAATTTGGGATCAAATTGGTCACGCACTTTGGAACTCTGTAACAAATGGGAACAAAGACAGTGTTAAACTTTCATCTACATGGAAAATTGTGAGACGCATGATAGAAGAAATGCAGGGGGAAGCTCAGTTAAGTGCAGTTGTAGTACGTGCTATCCAATCAGCAGGGGAAGAAAAGGAGGGAGTGACTGAAAAACTGATCCCCGTCTTGCCAGAGCCCCCCTCTTCCTACCCAATCAGTAAAAGTGAAAGAGAATCCTGGGGAGGAGAGAAAATAGAGCCTGGTCCCTGGGTGCCCACTGATTTAAAGGATGCTCCTGTAACAACTCCTGAGCAGAATGCAACAAAGGTGCCAGGAGTGAGGGTGTCGCCCACCGCTCCGTTGCCACCTTATTCTACCCCAGTGGGTCCTGCACCACTAGATCATGCCCAAGTACCACTCCCCATGGATGTGGACGAGGAGGTGCAACCTGGCCCATCACAACTTTATCCATCCATAAATAACCTTGACTTACAAAAACAACTTCAAGATCAAGAAAAAAACTATGAGAGAGCTATTGATACAAATGCAGCGTCTCGGTAAAGGATCCAGTAAAAAATCGGTCAGAGATGAGTATGCAAAGGCACATCAAGCTATAATAGAAGGGCTTCATACAGTGGAAAAGCATTTTTCTGATGAAAGCTCCACCTGCAGCCCAAAACTAACAACAAATACTAAAGAATCAACATCTGTAGTGCCTGCAACTAAAAGAAAAATGAGTGGGTGTTGCAATGTCTGGAAGATCAAGAATGGACTACAGAGGAGGCAGATAATTATTTACAATCTAAATTTGGTAAGGAGGGATGACTTACTCGACAAGAGCTTGATAGAGCTAAAAAACTGTGCGATCAATTAACAGAGGGTCATGTTTCCTCGTCTGCTCCACAACAGACAAATGATGAGGAGGCAACAGGTTGGACTGATTGGTTAAAAAAGAAGTT
The DNA here is from genome assembly GCF_028858725.1 of Colius striatus. Taxonomy (NCBI): domain Eukaryota; kingdom Metazoa; phylum Chordata; class Aves; order Coliiformes; family Coliidae; genus Colius; species Colius striatus. The sequence continues at coordinate 950,490 of NW_026908529.1, forward strand.
AGATACTGTGACAACGACATCACCCCAGAAAGGTAAAAACTCTATTAGCAATTCATCAGCGCCAGATGATTCCCCATCTCCACCGAGGGATCCTAATGATGATCAAGGACAGAGATGGAAAGGAGTAATGGAAAATGCTGTAATTGAAGGGATAATGCTGCCATCTAGCGTCACAGCACTGCCAGTGACGGTTATAATGGAAATCGGCAATGGCATCCCTTTGATTGGAAAACAGTTAGTCATTTACAAAGAACGGTCCTGGACTATGGTTATGATAATAAACACGTCCATATGCTAGTACAGGCATTCTTCCAAAATCAAATATTGGTGCCGGCAGAGATCAAAAGTCTGATGGAGATTTTGTTAACACCTACGGCATACATGATGTTCAAAGACAAATGGAGAAAGAAATGTGACTATGTTGTTTATCAGAATTTACAGGACTGTGATTCTACAAATCCTCTGTGATATGCAACCTTGGCAATGATGATGGGTGAAGGACAATATACTGATGGTGCCACGCAAGCGGCTATGAATCACAGAATAATGCAACAAAGCCAGGCACTTGCTTTAGCTGCTTTTCAAGAATTACCACCAATCGGGAAACCATCTTTACCATATACAAAAATTGTGCAAGGTCCTGAATATGCAGTTTATTGATAGGCTCAAGACAGCTTTGGAGGCAGCAACAAATTTGGAACCAGATGCAAAATCAGCAATAGGAAAAGATTTAGCATTTATAAATGCTAATATAAAATGTCAACAGAACATTGCCACATGACCTGCTGGATCTTCACTCAGTCAGATGGCAGAGGCCTGCTCCTGAATCCCGAAAATTATGGAAGAAGAAGAAAAGGCAAAGATGTATGCACAAACACAAGCACAGGCAATGGCAACAGCATTAAAATCAATAGGTATTCAAGGAAAGGGAGATTTTAAACCGATGAGATCTGGGTATTTCAACTGTGGGGATAAGGGGCACTGCAAAAAACAATGCTCAAAATGTAAAAGGGGAAGTTTTGAAGGTACATGTCACAAATGTGATAAATATGGTCATAAAGCATCAGAATGTCTCTCGTTTTCAGAAGGATGGCACTCCGATACAGGGAAACTCGAAAGCCAGCGCCTGGACGGGGAGCGCCAAGACAGTGAAATACTCCCAGAGAGCGGCTGCCTCGACGAGCTTTCCGCAGCCACTCGAGGAAGCGCAGGCGTCGATCTGGCCATGTGTGAGTCAGTAACTCTCCTTGATACTAAAGTACACACAATTCCATCTACCTGCACTGGGCAGTCCTCTCGGCCATGGAAAGAAAAACCTCTTTGAGAGGTTAGCATTCACAGACCTGGTGCTCATGTTTTGCGACACTAAAAGATGTTACTTGATTCTGGATCTGATGTCACTATTGTCCCTCGTAAAGAATGGCCATCACACTGGTTTGTGAAACCCACTTTAAAATTAACTTGGCTCACTACTCAACCAGTGTGGGTGGATCAATGGCCGTTACCTCAAGAGAAGCTTGCCCATCTGGAAACCCTTGTTGCAGAACAAGTTGCAGCAGGACATTTAGTACCATCTAACAGTCCATGGAATACTCCTGTATTTACCATTCAGAAAAAATCTGGAAAATGGCATTTGCTACGGGATTTGCGAGTAGTAAATGCAGTTATGCAGGACATGGGAAGTCTTCAACCAGGAATCCCAACTCGAACAATGCTACCCACAGAATGGGATGTTTTGATCATTGATTTGAAAGACTGGTTTTTTACTATTCCATTACATCCTGCAGATTACGAGAAATTTGCTTTCACTGTACCATCTATTAATCAACAAACTCCTGCAAAAAGTATCAATGGGTTGTTTTGCCATAGGGCATGAAAAATTCACCTACTATCTGTCAATGGTATGCAGACCTGGCCCTTGAACCATGGCAAAAGAGCCACCCTAATGTGATTTTATATCACTATATGCATGGTTTATTGATATACCAGAAAGAATCTATTACAGAGAACTTAAGTAATTCTTTGATTCAACAACTGCAACTATGGGGCCTGGTGATTGCACCTGAAAAAGTTCAGCAACAAGCCCCCTGGAAATATTTGGGCATGACTATTACTAGTTCCTGCATCTATCCTCAAAAGCTTGCTCTCACAGAGACTGTAAATACCCTCAGAGATGTGCAAAAATTATTGGGGACATTCAATGGATAAGAAACACCTGTGGAATTACCAATGAGGATATGAAACCACTTTGTTTGTGCCTCAGACAAAATATCCTCTTCCTTCCAGCATCCCAGCCCCTGTGCACAACTTCCTCAGCCTTGGAGAAAGAGAGGATAGCATGCCCTGGAAAGTGTATATACCTACTACTCTGCCAAAGAGGAAAACCTCTCGAGACAAAATAACCCCACTGCAGGCCTCTGTCTGATTTTTGCTTGTCAACATTTCAACCTCTTCAACAAAATCTGACTGAACAGCATTCAGGTTTAACAGAACTTTCCATGCACTTCAATACCACATGCATCTATTCATCAAAATGCACTGCAACGTAGGGTTTTGATGTAGACAGATGAAATCTGGAGGGTGTTTCCACAGATGGTGGCGGCTCTGTTAACTCTAGTACTGAATTTCAAGCTTCTTCAGACAATCACCTTAAACCATCAAGCCCTCAGTGAAGTGTTTCACCATCTGCCTAGGATTTGAAATGTAGGACTGGGCCTAATTAGTAGCAAAAATAAACAAATAAGGAAGGAGCAATCCCAAACCAGGCTGTTCTGCCCCACACCACAAACCCACTGTCCTCATCACCTCAAGCCAATTTTCTCTGTATGCTCCAGCACAGCCGGCGAGTGCCAAAGCTCAGCTCTGGATTTCCAACACTCACCCAGGTTCTACAAGATCCCTGATACACGTGCTCACTGCAGACACACATTTACTCCCCGTTTGCTTCCTTCCTCAGCTTCCCTCTCCAAATGCCACTAGCTACTTCTGTTTTGATTAGGACTCAGCTTTCCTGGTCCCCAGTAGAAGTCAAAGACGACAAGCCTGCAATAATACGCTCTACATGGAGACTTCTGCACTTCAAACAAGCACTGGTATGTACTATTTAACAATGAGAAGCAATGTGATATTGACCCCACTTGCTTGCCCAGAACTTCCAGTTTCCCCAGGCAATTAAGAAGCTTTTTACAGGCTCATAACAATGCAGAAATGGCAAAGATGTGCTAGATGAATGGATGCATCCTTGCAAAAGCACGAGGTCACATGTGTAATAATATATGCCAGTCAGCATTCAGCGTGTCATGTCATGCCCAACTCGATCTTAGGATAAAGTAGTTAAACTGTGGCTAAAATACCAGGAATTTGAAGAACAGACACTTGATGGTCAGTCAAATTAAGGGAAAAGGTTTCTTTTCAGATGCTGCTTACATGTCTAGTTTTCCATTCATTCCTCTGTTCACAATCATACCTGAATAGTCTCAGTAATTTTCCCTCCTTCTTTTGTTACAGGTACAACAACAGGAGCAAAAATTACAACATCTATAGGACAGCACAGTGCATGAGGACTCCACGAAAGAAAAAAGGCTCTCTTCCATCTCTACAAACCTTATATTGGCAGTAACTTGCAGCAACATTAAGAATTTTCAGATGAAAGTGAAAAATTTCAAACCAACCATGTTCCTTTCAAGGAGAAAACAAAACACACCAACCCCTGCGTGCTGCTCCTCCCTTCCTTCCTCTCACCACCTCATGAAAGACGATCCCAAAGGAGGATCAGGTTTAAGGTCCAGGTTCAGAAATCCTGTCGCAGTCCCTTAACATGGCAACAGCTCTGGACTTGAGAGCCAGGTCCTAACAAACATCTTCTAAATGGAACAACCCATCTCATCCTGAGAGACCACACTGCTCAGGAAGAGACTGGCAAATCACAACCCTTGATACTCACAACTGCGTTATTTCATTGCATCTGTTTACCTCCAGCACCCTTCCCTCCGTTACCATCTTTAACATCTGAGACTTACACCAAGCAAAAGAGAACAGACACGTTTCCAGCACATGCAAGTAAAACGAAGCCACAGCATTCAGCCTCACTGCCAGCATCCAAAAAAAGCTGCGAGTACCATTTTTCAGCACAGAAACAGATCCACAAGCCTCATCCTTTTCTCTGACCTGGGGAAAGCTCATGTGCACCACACAGGGTTCCACTCGCCTCACCTCTCCAGTCTGCTTTACCCTTTGACAAACAGATCTCCTCCTACAACTTCGGGAGAGCTGTTCACACGCAGCTATGTGCAGAATTCAGCTCCTAACAGACAAGCAAACTCTATTATTCATTCCATGCCGACTTACTGAAAGCCCAAATGACCATACTGAGACAAACTCACCCAGGTGAACATTCCTTGGATTTAACAGTGTTACAAAGGACCAACTGCTACTCTTCCTCTTTTTGTTTCCCATCTACAAGAAACCCAGTGGACAAGGCACGTTGCTGCACTGGGCATGGCTTGTCTTTGGAAAGCAAAATCGGGCTTTAGGACTTGTCATTTTGATACGACACTGACTCAAACACTTCACCCAAGCTTAGAAGGTGTATCAGGACAAAGCTGAAAAAGAGCAAGAGTGTAGATGTTTGTAAGGGCACCATATTTACACTGCACACACACACACACACGTGGCTGACGTGCTCCGACCTTAAATAATGCATCTAGCTCCAGGCACCTTATCACCAGAAGGGTAACAGCAACCTGAGCGTGGTTCAGAGCAGATCAATCAAAATGATCAATGCTGAAGGAAGGACTTGAAAGGCAGAGCTGAAAACTCCATAGCGTGGCTGTTTCATGAAGGGAACTTTCATTGGGTGAAGGGGAAGAGAAGTCCTGTAGTGGGTCTGGGACGGTAGTGATTTTCCACAGCAGCTCCTGCAGTGCTGTGCTTACTGTTGATATCAATATTATGACTACCGCTTGCACAACATCGGGGCTGTCCCTCCAGCATTCCTTCCCCCACCTTCACCAATAGCTGTGAGTGGGCATGATCTTGGGAGGGACTATGGCCAGGACAGCTGACCCAGGCTGACCAAGGAGATATTCCATACCATATGACGTCAGCTCAGGAATATAAACTGGGGGAAAGGAGCAGGAAGGGGAGGCGAGATTCATTTCTGGCCTTCCCAAAGCAACCGCTACGCGTACTGAAGCCCTGCTTCTCGGGAGGTGGCCGGACATCGCTGCTGATGGGAAGTAGAGAGTAACAGCTTATCTGCTTCTGCTTTGCTTCCCGCGCGCGCGGCTTTGCTGCTTATTTACTTATTAAACTGCTTTTATCTCAACCCACGAGATTCCCATCTTATTTTCTCCCCTTCCCTGGCTTGCTTCTCGGGAGGTGGGGGGTAAAGCGGTGTGGTGGGCACCTGGCATCCAGCCAGGCTCAAACTACCACAAGTCCCAACAAAAGCATCATCCATCAGAAGTACATCAATATGCACAATTAGCAAAGGACTGACTGGAGGAAAAAACCCATCTGTGACTGTAATCTGCTCACAACCAAGGGGGGAACTCTGACAAGAGAGTAAAATTATCTATTGCAAGCTCAGAACTCTAGGTGTAATGAGACTCAACAGTTAATTTCCTCAACTATTACAGGAATTTTGACTCCACATCCAGTAAGTTTTTTACCCACAGCCAGATCTCATCAACTGAGCACAACCTCACCATGAAAAGGTAAAGGAAGGAAAGATGTTGTTGCAGGGTTCAAGCTTGCATTGACAGGAGCTGGACTGTGTAAGAGAGAAGCTTCTTTCTTCTGCCTGGACTGTACAAAACGATACTGGTAGCTACACAGATTGCAGAAGGCCTGAACTCATGCAACACTATGCACACACAAACCCACGATGAAGCGTGTTCAAGGCATTTTTGAACAGCAATATGTTGTTCCAACACATTCATAAGATAACACCTTTGCCTTGAAAAGGCCTTTTCTGGTGACTAAATTTCTCAGATTAATGAAACTAACAGGAAGAGGGGCTCAACCACCTTTCAGGCAACGGGCTCTGTTGTACAAGCAGCACTGCTGAGCAACATCACTCATTTAAAGGCATGGTTGTGCGCTGGCTACTACTGTTACCACGGGTCAGTTAGCCAGCTAACATGGAAGCACTGTGTACAGCAATAGAAATGACCTGAAATGTACTCTGAAACAAAACAGATGCTGCTGCTGCACGTGAAACGGAGACAAACTGCTTTTGACTGATAGAAGATTCACATTACTTTATGTATATCCTAGATTTCATCAGAAAGGAAAAGGTGACAAATGTGTTTTGTCATAAGAGCCATGCATTGCATACACACACACACACACGTATATATACATATATAAGTAATATCTTCACTCAGAAAGACACATCTCTCAGTAATACTCCAAATGACCCAGGCACAGGGTTCCCATGCGATGACACACACTCTTTTTCACTGCATTTCACACTGTGATAGGTCTTAGAAACCCAAAGACACTGATAAACTGTAGATGATTAAAGCATAAACAAAGATGTCTCACATTTCCTTCTTGTTCCCTCTTTTAGGGCTCACAACTTCATGCTTCCCACATGCTTGTTGATTATTCTCCATTACTGCTTTCCATGTTTGGAACAGCACACCTTATTCACATTTAAATGCATTGCAATGTTGTGCAGTTGGATGCACTTGGATTGCAGTTGGATGCACAGTTGGATGCACAGTTGGATGCACAGCTCTAAGGATATCTTTGTTCCTAAATGCATTTGTTTTTTTAATTAACAACGCTGCCATTCTTCATAAATTTCTATTATTTGGGAAGCAAAAAGAATGACACAGAATGACAGAAAATCGGATGGAAAAAAAGGCATTTTATCCTTGAAGTAAATTCACAGAGCTGTAAAGAGCAGTTTCACCAACTGAAAAGGTAGAAAGGAGGGAAGAAAAGAGGGGAAACCAGGAGGAAGGGTGCTCCTCCTTTGATAAGCACTGCATTCATTCAGCAGCAAGGGGCATGGGGGAGGGGGAGAGAGCACCTCCCGTGCCAGTACAAAGCAGTGAGTGTAAGAATTTGGTACATTCTCTGTCGGATTCTAGGCTTTGTGGATAATTCCAAATGCAAGCAGGTAAGACTGATATTCAGGCCCTGAGGGCCAGGGTAAGACAGTAGGATCAGAAATGCACCCCAGCAAGGAGCAACGGCAACAGCAGCAGCATTCCTCCCATGTTTCGGTCACCTTCTAATTAACCTAATGAAAGGTGTATTGTTTAAAGAAGCCTGATGAGAATTACCACAGATATGGCCAAGCCATCACAGGGAACAGTGAAAGGGAATCACTGCATAATCGTGGAACACCCCCCTGCCCCGTCACTGCCAACGTCACAGAAAATGGCCAACCACGTAAAAAGTTAAGATGCCTTTCTGCCTTCCTAACATGGCCCTAGCCAGACCCAAAATGGTCTCTCTAGCTGATAGCGCTCTTCTGATCCCAGAGAAGACGTCGTTGCAACTGCAGACTAACAGAAGGGCTCCTGCTTCACAAACCACACCACAGAGCTTGGGAATAGCTCCCTCAGCTTTGTCATTTTGTCCGTGTCTGGCATCTGGGGCTCCCGTGCGTGAAGGCGTTCATGCCAGCTCCCACGTCCAGGCTGCTCTGCTTAAAGCTAAACCCGAGGGCCACACGGCCCTCCTCTCCCCAGCAGCACGACAGAATTGGTCCCAGTTCCTTCACCTTTACCAGGTTTGGGGTTTGTTTTTTTTGTCTAGGAAGGAGTATTTTAAAACCAACCAAGCAAACCACACACACGCTTCAGAGTATCACCACAGGGATGCTCCCAGGTCCCAATTACTGCAGAATAACTCTGTAATTATGTCTTCATTTCACTAACTAATCTCAGATGAGCTTTTAAAAAGCAAGAAAAACGTTTGGAGTCGTATTCAAACGTTATCTGGATGAAACCCGACATTTATTTATCCTTTTCCAAGCTTAATCCAGTTTAATTGAAAACCTTTTTTTTCCCCTCCCCTTTTCCAAAAGAAAGGCACATCAGCTCACAATCAGTCTGGTGACAAAAGATAAACCTTGTTAAAAACAAAAGCGTGGCATTTGAAAACAAACAAAAAGCACGGGAGCAATTCCTAACCAAGCAGGACCGTGTGAAGAAACACCACCAGTCCTTCGCTCAAACCTCCAGCCACAGAGACTAAGCGCAATCTAAAGACCTTATTTACTCAAATCGTACACCGCCAACAAAACCACTATCCGAGGCAACGCTTTTAATTACAGATGTACCTAAAGACCTAGGAAAAAAAAACCCAAGCTTACTTCTCTTCGCGTGAAACCGGAGCCCCACTGAGCTCAGCCAAATGTGGCTGCCTGAGATGGAAGGCAGGGGAAAAAAAATGAGTCTTACTTGGTGTACAAAGACATCAACTGGAGACTCCAAGGGGCTTCCCTCTCGGTTGCTCATGGAGATATACCCGAATCTCATTCTCTCATTAAACCATTTGCAATGGCCGGTTCCGTGCAAAACCTGGGATTCCTCCTCTTCCTCCTGCTCCGGCAACTTCCCGGGCTCGTCTCCACCTTTACTCGCCCCTGCTGAGGAAGAGGGAAAGGCGTGGGGGGGCGGGATGGGGGGTTGGGAGTGGTGCGGGGAGAGGGGGGGTGGAAAAAGAAGGAAGGTGGGGGACAAGATGCAAAGGATAGAGTTAAATTCTGGTAACAGAATTGGCGCTGTATGAAGGGGTCACTACAGAAGGAACGAGGGGGAAACGACAACAAAAAAAATCGAACAGAACAAGAATGCAAACGCAAACGGACGAAAGATATTTTTTTTTCGTTAAGCCCTAAAACAAGCAACTTCTCCCCAAAATGCGTGAATAAAAAAGGGCAATGAAAATGCCCGGAGGTTAGAGGGAGGAAGCACCGCGGCACGGAGCCTCTCCCCCGCCCTCTGTGCCTGGGCAGCCCACGTTGCTGTACATACGTGCATTTTTCCATTTAACTCCATCTTTCAGCCACATTACAGCCCGGAACGCGATACTTTACTTGAATATTGCTGGTTTAAGACCGATCCCATTTCTCAACAGAAAACTCTCAGCCCAATTAGTCTCTCCTCGCAGGACCCGAGGGAGGGGGGAGAGGCCGGTCGGGGAAGGGGTGCAGGAGAGAGAATAAGCCAAATTGGGTAGATTGCACAACTAGTTACTGCACATGCGGCGCCGAAACCACTATTTTGCACCGTGTCTCCATCTCTCCTTGGAATAAACTTTCGATTAAAGTTGGGACAGGTGTACGGCCGTTTTCTCTCATCCCACCACGGCAACTGTGCTTAATCAAACAGGAACAATTCAAACAATAGCCCCCTGAAAGCTTTTCAAGTTGTGAATCGGTGTGGGCGGTACGGAACAGTTTCTTAGCTGGGTAACAATGGGTTAGGAGAAAGCCCCCTTGCACGAGCTGCTAAAAAAGGGTAATGCATAGTTGGGTTAAAGGGGGAGCGGGGGAAAGGGGGGGGGGGTTAGAGAGAACGAACGAGCGAGTGAAAATCATAGTAAAACAATAGAAAAAAAGAAAATTAACCTTCGGCCATGTTGCCCCACGGGCCCTCTGCTCCAAACTCGTGAGATGAAAACTTTCCCTGCGGATCGAAGTGCTCTTCTGCATGGATCTCACTGAAAACAAAGACAGACAGGCAACTGGTTATAAAATACAGCACCACAGAATCACAGCATGGTAGGTGCTGGAAGGGACCTTTAGAGACCATCCAGTCCAACCCCCTGACAAAGCAGGTCCCACCTAGATCAGGTCACACAGGAATGTGTCCAGGTGGGTTTGGGAACCTCCAGAGAAGGAGCCTCCACACCCTCCCTGGGCAGCCTGGGCCAGGGCTCCCTCACCTCAGCACTGACACAGTTTTTGCTTATGTTTCAATGGAACTGTTTGTGTTCCAGCTTCATCCCATCATCCCTTGTCCTGTCAGTGGATACAACAGAAAAAAGTGCTGCCCCAACCTCCTGACATTGAGATATTTGTCAATATTAATGAGATCTCCTCTCAGTCTCCTCTTCTCCAGACTAAACAGCCCCAGGTCCCGCAGCCTTTCCTCGTATGAAAGATGCTCCAGTCCCCTGATCATCTTGGTGGCCCTGTGCCGGCCTCTCTCCAGCACTTCCCTGTCCCTCTGGAGCTGGGAGCTGACAGCTCAGGTTTTCTGTGTCAGGAAGGCTCAGAACCAGCAGGCACGGTGTCTGCTGGTGAAACAGCAGCGGCTCCTGCGTCCTTCTTGATGAAGGCCGAGCTACATTTGAGAATCTCTTTCCCAGTCCCTCGGCAGGTGCTCCCTTGCCGCCCCGGCGCCAAAAGCCCACCCGGTGCGTGTGGCCGGGAGCCCGTACCCGGGGCCGCCATCCCAGCTCCCCTCACAGCCGCACGGGCGGCCCCGGCAGAGGGCGACAGCCAGCCAGGCATCCATCCCGCCGCAGCGAGGCACCCAGCGCCGCACGGCCGCGGGGCCACGGCAGCAGGCGAGGCGATCCCAGCGCCGGCCTCTCCTCACACTGAGGCGATCGCCAGCGCCAGCCTCCTCACACTGAGGCGGTTCCCAGCGCCGGCCTCTCCTCACACTGAGGCGATCACCAGCGCCAGCCTCTCCTCACACTGAGGCGATCAGCAGCCTCCTCACACTGAGGCGATCCCAGCGCCAGCCTCCTCATCCTGAGGCAATTCCAGCACCAGCCTCCTCATCCTGAGGCGATCCCAGTACCAGCCTCCTCATCCTGAGGCGATCCCAGCGCCAGCCTCCTCATCCTGAAGCGATCACCAGCGCCAGCCTCCTCATCCTGAGGCAATTCCAGTACCAGCCTCCTCATCCTGAGGCGATCCCAGTACCAGCCTCCTCATCCTGAGGCGATCACCAGCACCAGCCTCCTCATCCTGAGGCAATCACCAGCACCAGCCTCCTCACACTGAGGCGATTGCCAGCGCCAGCCTTGCTCCTCACCCTGTGGCAGCTTCAATTCACCCTTGGATGGCTTCACCTGTATCGAGGCCATAAAGAAGAGACATGCAGAGTGGAGATACTGGCCCCAGATATAACCGTGTTCTAATGGACGTGCTGCTTTCAGCCAGGGAAACCCGAGCATGGTGGTGGAGGGATGCAGTGCCCTGTCACGAGCCAGGCTCTCACCCAGGGCCAGGTCCCCTGCCCCGGCCTCTGCCTCAGCCAAGGCAAGGGTCTGACACAAGCTTTTGCAGTGCTTGTGCTGCAGACGGTTCCTAACGGCACTTAGGTTTCAATTCAGAAGAAAATACATCAAGAGCTGGCAAAGAGTCATAACACAGGGTTGGTTGGTTTTCTCTTGAAAATGTGCAAGTGGTGGTTACTCGGGGTGCTGTCTTCAATGGGACACAGCTGCCCAGGAGCCACTCCAGCCCACACGGGCAAGGCAGGCCTCCTCCCTAGCGCTCAGACATGGCTGAAGTCCACAAACACTCTTCTCTTAGCCTTGTTAGCCAGTCTAACAGTCTTCCAGTTAGAGTCTGGAAGAAACCTCCAGTAATCCCTTATTGAACCCTCTTGCTATGTAACACGCACCAGGAATGCCAGTCCTTGGATTACATTAGTTCTAACCCATGATACCAACAACTAACTACATGCCTTTGGCATGGTGATTCTATGCCAGTGATGTTCAGCACTAAGCTCTCTATGGCTTCTGTTTCTTTGTTTTATTAAAGTCACACTGAAAGCACAGACATGGTACTGGAGAGAACTGAAACAATGATTTCTCTTTTCTAGCTTTCTCTTCACCATCAATGCACTTAAAAGTGGTTGCACAAATATTTAGCCCCGGTGGAATCAACTAAGGATTAAAACAGACCGTAGCTGTAACTAACTGCATGTACAAAACAGTGCACCATCTTCTGTCTCAAGCCCAATGGCAAAACACTTCAAATGCTCAAGATTCCTGGAAAGGAACAGGGCACTGTTTCACCCATTGTTCAGTGGTTGCTGCCAGTCTGTAGAAAATCAAGATGTCTAGTCCAGAATCTACCCACAGAATCTACCTTCCAAAGCGATGCTATTGATAAAACATGCATTGTTCTCAAACAGACTGCAAAATGGACATTGACATTTGCAAATCCACTATAGCAAATGATGCTTCAGCATCTCCCTCTTCAAATCTAACCATCAGCATCTTCAATATTAGCAAGACACTAGTCATCTTGACTTTAAGTAGGCCAACGACGAATAACAATAGCCCAATGGCATCTGCCAGTATTGCAAAACTTGCACACAGTCATTTCCTGTCAGACCTTTATAATCCTTATGGAAAGCATTAATTAAATGTAGCACACATTCCCCATAAATTAGTAAGCAGCAGAAAAACAAACCTTGCCATTCCCTGATAACTGTGATAATGTACTTCAAGTGACCTGCTTCCATTTCTATGTCACGTTGCACTTTGGAGCTTTGTGTGGTTTTTCCAGTGGAATCTGAGGACTCTGCTTCCCTTAGTCTGTCTCCATATACTACAGAATAACCCACGACGAGACACAGAACATAAAGCTTCCCTTGAATCAAGAAGAAAACAACATGTACAAGCCCCATTGTCCTTTAGTATTGATTTCCCTAGCATGGGAAGTAAAAGGACATACTAAATCGGTTGTAAACTGCAGTCGGCCTGATCTAAGACCAAAACATCAAGCTCTTTCCCCTATAACAGAACCCAAAAGTGGGAAGTTATTGAACAGTGTCTGAGTTCTTTCTGATATTTTCAGAGCAGCGATCCCCCGCCTCCCAGTGGCATTCAGTCCTCTCAACTACCCTTCAGCTTCCCCATCCACCTTCTGGATAAAACAGTAAGAAAGTAAAGCTTGCAGTCAGATACACAACAACAGCAAAAGCCCTTATGTGATTTACTTTCTCCCCCTCCAACACCCATGTCTGAGAAATCCCAAATGTGGTATTTATTATAGTCTAGGTTCCATTGTGCCCTGCTCTAGGTGGTGCTGCTCTGGCAGGGGGGTTGCAATGGATTAGTTCTCCAGGTCCCTTCCAGCCCTTGAGATTCTGATTCTGTGGATGTTTATTTGTTACCAACCAAATCCAGGGTGTGTCTGAAGTGTTTCCTGGCAGGTCCACATGCCAGTCAAGGGTGTGCCTAGAGCCAGTGTTGTTTACCATCTCTATATTCATTACTCATCAATGACTCCTACCAAGAAAACAGGCACACCCCTGGATCTTAAATGCATTCTTTCCCAAGGAACCATACCATATGGCATACTCCTCACCCCACTCTCCTTCAGGGATGCTATTAGCCCTTTGATCCACAGTGCTGCAGCTCTTGGGTCCCCCCTGCTACACGTGCTCCTGTTACAACAGCCACAAAACCCGACAGCACCTGATATGTGTACACAAGCTCACACATCCATATCTCCAGGCACATAAAATATACACAATGTATGAGCTGGCTCTTGCTAACAACACTCTCATTTTGGCATGTTCTTCGAATGCCTAAATTAGTGCAACCATAACAAGTATTTCTTCACCTCAGAAGCACGGTGGAAATTCACTTAAACACGACAGAAGAGTCCAGATGTTAATCACCTGGTGAGATGATGAAACCACAAAAAGCCCTTAAAAGTGAAGTTACAGTAGAAGCAGCCCTAACAACAACCACAGCAACGAAAAGCAAGAAAGATTTGTTAACACAGGACTGTCTTTCTCACAGTAGGCTCCCACAGTTTACAAGGTTGCTTCAGGCCCACAAAACAATGCAACAAACACAGAGATGGCAATTATCCTAATGGGGAATCCTTTCTTCAGTAGAGCACTGACAGGAAGGAGAACCAGGGCGGTTTTATGATAGAAAAAAGATGTGTGTGTGTGTGTGTGTGTGTGTGAGTGTGTGTGTGGACACGCGCCGGCGATGCGGCACATCGGCGTGTGGCACCGCAGCGACAAACACGGGCACACGCGTAGCCGTTTGCACCTGAAGCACCCCCCGCGTGTGCCGTGTGCGTGTGCCGTGTGCGTGTGCCGCCGCCGCCGCTCATGCCTTGGCTGCACGTTACTAACCTCGCATTCAAACCAAAAGCGCGCCGGAAATGCGAGATCACCTTAATACGGCCCAGAAAGTGCCGGGGGAGGGGGCGGCGTGGGGAGGGGGGGGGGAAGGGGACAGGGTAGCGTTTCAAAACATTGCTGGAGGGGGATGGGGCGAGGAATTGTACTTCACAGGTTTCTCCGCCATCTCTTTCCGGGGGAGGGGATGTGATTAATGACTTCCTAAATAAGAGCCCAGTTTTCAAGCCTGGTATTGGAGTGAACCTCAGTCAGCAGCGATTGTTCCCCCGGAGCGCGGGGGAGAGCAGAGGGGGGATGGGGAAGAGGAGGAGGAGGGCTGACAGAGGAAAGAGTTTGCTGGAGAGGAGGAAGGCGGAAAAAAAAAAAGCCAGAGGAAGAAGACAAAGGGGAGGAATAACGCCGGCGGGACTGATGGTTTAAGTCCTCGGCAGCAGCGGGCGGGAGATCCCACTCGGGAACGAAACGCGTCCTGTGTCCGGAGCGCCCCAGGAGCCGGGCTGAGCCCGTCGGTCCCGCAGGTACGCAGCCGGCAGCCCGCTCGCCAAGCAAGGCTGCTGCTGGGGTACCGCCAATTGCGAAGCGAAAAACAAACCAAAACAACAACAAAACAGTAAACAAATTATATTCCCTTCGTTAGGTGAGCTTCCGTTGTATTCTCCGTCTGCCCCGTCTCCTTCGGTACAGACGAAGGCAGGAAAACATGGGGTTTTGCCTCTTCTGTCCTCCCCACCGCCAGCCCGCCCCTAACCTCACTTCACATCCAGTACTGTGCAACCTTTAAATGTCGCCCATACCTTGTGAAAACCTGGGCTCAATTACTTCCTTATTAACACCCCTTCCCCCCCTCGCCCCCGGCACCTTCTCTTATCCCAAGGACACACACAAACAAAAGCCGAAGCGACAAACCGATCGGCGCAGCGCCCGCGTACGGGGTGGGGGGGAGGGGAGGGGGGTGTTACGCCTTTTCAAAGCACTTGCTGTTGTTTGGGAAGTGGCGTCGATCAGTCTGCCCAATTAAGGGGGACGCCTTTGCCCCCACCGCCCTCTCTACTCCTTTTGTTGCCTTTCAGGAGAGCGTCAATGCCCCCGCCAGCGCCGCGGTTCGTGTGAACCACCAAGGTGCTGAGTTTGGAGCTTTGCTGGGAAGAAGTGAGGGGGTGGGCAGAAGCGAGCAAACACGGGCAGCCCGGCCAGTGGGGCAGAACCTTTAAATCCTGACATTCCTTTGCAGTCTTCGACCGTAAATTTCCTATAGGTTATTTCAACAGTGGAGGTCGACAGTCCCACACCGACCTGCCTTACGCCTTCGTGCAACACACCATTCCTTTTTGCTCCTCAACCTCCCTTCCCCCTTTGCAACAGCGATTATTTTACGATATTAAATCACCAGTAATCTTATATGCTTGGATCTTGTGACCGGGAAGATATCTAATATACAATAAATATATGAGATTTTAAGAGGCGTGAAACCCCAGCTACGAGCAAATCTGAGCTCTCCGCCCCTCCCTCCCGAAACACAGCATTCTGTTTAATACTGTTTTAACAGACTTTTGGGGTTTGTTTTCCAAATTGATTAAAAAATATCGACACTTGGTATGAAAAAAAATCTTTAGAGGCTGGAAGATTGGTTAAACAGACGCAAACTGAGTGGATTGAGTTCATTAACAAAATGTCTTGTTAGCAAATTTCAGTTAAAATTCAGTGCAATGTGGTATTCTTCGATGAACAAATTAATGGCTTAACAAAAACCCATTAAATAAACGTATGTAAAGACATTTATTGCAAAGGATTTTTTTTAACCTTGTAAAATAATGCAGATTTTGTAAAATGAGAGTGCGAGGGAAGGTTTTTCAAACGGCCTTTACGGAGAATTTTCAGGCCTCCAGTATTAGTGGAATTAGGGTTGGGGTCACTGGACTGGTCACTGGTGTCAGATGTTATCGGCTCATTCATTTCCTGCAAGGGACATCAGCCTTTCAAGTTTTGTGGAAGGTAGAGAGCTGTGGCCAGCTGGGAACTCTCCGGGAAAGGCAAAAAGAAAAAAAGAAGGGGGGAAAAAAAAAACCTTCCAAAATTCATTCACAAAGGATTGGGGGAGAGACTGGAGCATAAAAGGTGGGGGCAAAAAAGCCTTGAACAAGCCAGTTCGTGGGGGGGGAAATTAATAGTAATAATTGATATATTTAAAAGGTATTTCTATCCTCACGATTTGCTAAATAGATGTTAATTTTGGTAAAGACAATTATAGGAAGCTGGATTAATTGTCTTTCTAAATGCACAGCAAGAGCTCACTTGAAACTGCGTAACCAAACCCAGCCGTGTCGCGTTTTGCGACCTTCCTGAAACTTTTACAGTCCCAACTCCGGTTTCTTCCAAACCAAACAAAACACAGCAAAAGACCCCTGCTTCCAAAAAATACCCAAACAACCCCGAAACAGACAAAAACGCGGAAAAAAACCCCCGCAAACCGCCAAACAAACGACTGCCCCGCGTGCTTTTAAAACAAAACAAGTGTTTTACACTTGAAAGCGGGGCACAGCCAACATTTCTTCCTGACTGGCAGGCGGGAAAGGTGACAGAGAGCCCCTGCTCCGCCTCCCCCCTCCTCTCCTTCCCGGGTGGGGGTTGCTCTGCTCCGCGGCCGCCCCACGCACGACAGTGGCTCTCTCGCTGATGTTTGACTGAACAAAACGCCCGTCGGGTTTCCTACGCGGTTTCTATCGAAAACGGCTCTTCTAAGTATCGGGATGAAGGGGGAGGCTTTCCGGACGCTCCCTCAAGGCAGAGCCCCTTGGCCTGGGGGTCGGTGCGGCCCCTCAGGGGGCCCAGGGGCTCTGCTGGTGCGGAGCTCCTCCCGCCAAAACGCCCATCACCTACAGTTTGGGCGCCAAATTCGGTTTCCCTTTCCGCCGCCGCGAAGCTCCGGGGCGGAGGGTGGGGGGTTGCCACCGGCCCGACGGGCTTTGCTGTCGACAGTCTCTCAGGGGGTCGGGGAGGGGCGGGAATGAGCGTTCCCAGGCGGACACCGAAAGCCGAGTGTGAGGGCTCTGTCAGTGCCCGCGGGCACAGAGGCGGGTCTGCTCCCCGCAGCCCTCCCCCGGCGCTGGGCTTTTTTGGCTTTTGGTTTCTCGTTTAACGTTTCCATAAAATGAGATTCTTTCCCGTGTGGGAATGCGGGACGTGCGTTCCCAAATCATGTCGGACCGTGCCTACCCACACAGCAGCTCTCCTCTTTTTATTCCCCTCCGCACCATTCCCGCAGGGTTGTCATTGAATGGAGATATTTTTAACAAAGCACAGCTCCAACCCAGCTGCGCGCTTCCCCTGGATAGGGGCGGTGAGGGACGGGATTCGCTCGACGTGCATCTTACGGGGGAAAGAAGTTACCGGTTTTATAACGCTGCCTTCGCACCGCGCCCGTCCCGAACGACGCTGCAGGCGCAGCGGGCACCTCTCTCCCCGATACAACCGGAGCACAGCTCTGGGAGGCTCCCGACAGGCGCTACAGCCGGGGCGGGTAGCACCTCCGCGGGCGGGCACGGCTCCCGCAGCCCGCCTCCGCCTGCCCCGGGGACACGGGCCGGGCCTCACGGACCGTCCGCAGCCGCCGCTGCTTTCATGGACGGCCGGAGCGCGGTTCGAGAGGACAGGCGGCGGCTGCGGGAGCCGCGGCAGGATCGTTGCCGGGGGTTATAAAGCGCTGCGAAGCGCTGTAAGGGCGGCCGGCACCCATGCAGAGAGCTCCGCTGCAGGATGTGGGCTCACGTACAGGAACAGTCGCTCAGCTGCGCATTTGCAACTGATAGCCACCGCTTCCCCGCCGGATTTAAGGAGGCTCCAGCCAGTCGTCGCATGGGTCCGTCCGACGGGGTTAAAGCCCCGCGGGGACGGGCTGCCCGCCCCGAGTACCCAGCGGCCCGGTTTCACTGCTCCCCGCAGAGCGGGGCGATGAGCGTCCGCGCCTCCGGAGCCCCCGCTGCAGCCCGACTGCCGCCGCCGAAGCCCCCGCTGCAGTCCGAAAGCCGCCGCTGGGCGGGTCCGAGCCTCCGGAGCCCCCGCTGCAGCCCAACAGCCGCCGCCGCCGGGGGGGGTCCGCGCCTCCGGAGCCCCCGCTGCAGCCCGACAGCCGCCGCCGGAGCCGCCGCTGCAGCCCGACAGCCACCGCCGGGCTGGGGCTGCGTGTCCCGGCGGTGAAGCCGCGCAGGCGCTGTTCCCCCCCGCCCAGCACACAGGTAAAGCCGGGTCCCGAGCCGCCTGCCCGCCCCACGAGCCGGCCCTCGGCGGAGCCCCGAGCCCCCTGCATGCGCTGCCGGGCACGGCGGGACCCCGGCCAGGGCGTGCCCTGCCCCCGGTGCGTGGGAAGCACCCGCAACGACAGAGGTAGGCAACCAACTCCCGCAGTTAAAACCAGGGGAGTCGGGCCGGCGGTACGTACGCAGCGCTGTCAGACCCGCAGCCTTCTGCCAGGCTCCTACAGTTCACAGCAGGTCCCTGACGGTGGGGTACTGCAAATAAACTTTCCTGACGACACCGTTTATTTGTCTTGCAGAACACTCAAACCGCACCAAGCGAGAACTCGGAAGCTTGGCCTGTTGCAGACTTGACAGTTACCCCAGGTAAATTAACTACATGCTTTCACCCAAAAATGATTTGAAAAGAGAAAGTCGGATATTAAAGCTGTTTCTTTCATAGCTGGTGGTAGCCAAGGGACTGATGTCTTCCACACAGTAAAACCAGCAGTGCTTCCTTCAAAGCATGACGAATACTGTAAGTAGGATCAGAGTGCAGAACAACCAGAGAACAAACCCCACCAACAATTTATTTGCTAACAAACAGGTACAATAGCGACGCAACGGAAAAGAGGAAAACATCCTGATGTGAAAGGAGCTCTTTTAGTTTACTCAGCAGCCCGGTGACTTAAACGGGTGAATGCTGCAAAGTGCATATACAACTTCACAACTCTGTGTACAGAACCCAAGCATTGAAAAACCAGAAACCATCGGTTCTTAAAATATAGATATTCCCCACACACGTTGGTCACTTATATTAACCCAGCAAAAGCATTTGTAACGAACTTTGCCACTTACCCTTTGAACCAGTCAGTGAAAATTAACACTTTACTCTTGTTTACAGTTCTTGCCTGTTGGCACAAGCACTATGCACACTGCATTTGATTTCAGAATGGAGTGTTGCCTTACACTCTGAACTAATTTGTCCATGGCTTCCTCAACGAACAATTCTAAACCATGTATTTCACCCTGAGATGCTTTCATTGTTTTAACTCTCTTTGCCTTTCCTTCAGCAAAATATCGTTAGTGTGAAATGTAGAAACAAGAAAAATCTGAATGTCCTTTATGGCACTGAAAGGTGGGAAAAAAGGTGAAAGCTCTCACAATTTTATTCTTAATCCAGCCATAGTTTTCTTTGCTTTTCTTTACAACGTTTTTCTAGCAAGTGAAAACAATAGCAAGTGCAGGAGAGATGGCAAAAACTTTTTAAAGTGCTGTCTCAAGAAAATGAACTGAAAACCTGGCAAATTCAAATTTAGTCTTTCTTTAATAATTTCACCCAATTTCTGTCACTGGTCTGAAGGAGAGAAATTAAGAGTTTGAAGTAAATAAAATAGCTCACCGACAATCCAGGTATGCTTTTCCCAGATACCCAAAGAGGCTAAGTGTACCTTAGTTTTTAACAAGTAAAATAGGCATTTTTGAAGCTCAACCATACAGCTATCAACTGTGTAACTGCTTGTAACAATGGCATTTGACTACAGTGAGAACAAAACCAGAAAAGTAAAATGTGCCTCCGCTGTTGTTATGAATCAGATTCTTTTGGGTTATAAAAAAGGAGTTATAAAATCGATTGTTATCAGATTTGGAGTCAATGAAAGCCTTACAACTATTTAAAACTATTTACAGTTACTAAAGTGTCTCTTCACAATGAAATACTATTATTGTATTCGTATTGACAATCATTTTAGCATTAAAAAACTATTTAGAATTTATTCCGCATAAAACCTTAACAACATACACTAAAGGAACGTGATGAACTTAAAACTTCTCCAACTGCAGTTATTCCATGACTCTATGCTGAATGAGATTAGTTTTAAGGATTGGAATGTATAAACAATTCTCATATTGAGTGTATTTGGTTTAGTAACATCTACAATTCCATACAGGCTGCACTTGAATGTAGGTGCAGTAAGCAACTGTTGTAATTAATTAACAAAAATCAGTGTAAAACAAGCACGTTTCCAACAGTACTTTGTAAGATTCAAAGATCATTTTAAAAGGATACACAATTTAAAGATAAAACACATTATCCTCTGCTAGTTCTGTTTTTCTTTCTGCTTCACATTTGAAGTATTTGGCTCCCAGTTTACTGTCAGCATGGGCATATCAACCTTGCCACAGACTGATTTGCTACACAGCAAATGAAACTGTGAGAAAACCACCTTGTGACCTTATTATTTGTTTTCAGATGGAATTTTCTTTGTGTTTTTAAAATTAAAGAGTATCAGTACTTACTTAAGGAAAAACTCTAAAAGCTACAATTCTGAAGTCACAGATATTTTTCAGAGCTCTATTATGGATTTATTTTGTAGTTAATTCTATGAGAAACTATATCTAAATAGATATACACATACAGTTAGGTTTTATTTCCTCACTGGAAAACTATTTGCAAACAAAACAATGCCAAATAAAGCCCTGAAAAAGATACACATTAAAGGCCAAATTAAGAAAGAGCCGTTATGGCAATGAGGTGAATTCAATATTTCACTTTTTAGTTTAAAAATAAATGCTGTTTCTTCCATTCCCATGATTACACTAAGCTGAGTGTTTATTGCTCATGTTCAATGTAGACATGGTACACTTTTAATCCAGAATTGTACATTTTTTTCCCTCAATACATAACCATCTGTACTGTAAACAAATGGTACAGCTTACCTCTTTTGTTTAGGCTGCAAAAGTACTCTAAGCAATTAAGACTTTAACATCACCCTCTCAGAAGTGATGGCACTGCAACAAGTTTTATTTTTAAAAATACATTCTGTGGGTTTTCACTTGTTCCTGTAACAACTTCTTTAGTACAGTTTGTTCAGACCTCCTTTCTGAAGGTTTTTTAACATTAACCTCGCACTTATTTTCACAGAGCTTACACAGCATGGGATTTTTGCTTTACGAACAAATAAGCCTTTTACCTACAAAATACAGAATCTTCTTTCTTGTTTTTGGTTTGTAAGATTTGTTGTTTTTTTTTTTTTTTTTAATCACTGAATTATTACTTGAGAGCATTTTACAGTCATTTATCTTTTGTGACATGATCAAATACTGCTATGGATATTGTGTATTAAAGCAACCAAAGCAAAGCTTATAAAAGTAAAATAATAGATGAGTGAGTGTATTTTAAACACCAATATTCACTTTCCTACAATGATGAATGGTTCAGGGTGTATGGCATTTCTCTTATTCTAACCAGAGTGGACAGCAGTCCTGCACATCATACCTTCTGACTGAGTCACTGTTTCAAACCACTGAACAAATAAAGTCATACAATGGCCATTTCTAAGAGACTTTAGTGCAGACAGGTCCTTCATTCAAACCAGACAAAAACCACCCAAAACACAGGAAGATCTAACAGTTCTCAGTCTCTAAAACCAAAGATGCAAATCTTTAACTGTGGTGCACACATCACTATTTGAAGCAGGTACAGGAGACACAGTGCTTGAAAGAAAATCAAAACCCTGGGGTGTGATTCAAAACCAGCAGTGAGTGTGCAAATTTCAACAGTGTAATTTGTGGGTCTTATCCTTTGATGTTGCAATACTGAACGTGCTGTAGGAAATATAAAATGCTACCCATAGAATATTTATTAAAGACCTTTAGAATATTACCAAAACATAGTTTAGTGTGAGTATGATCCTATAATTATAAACACTGTTAAAGATCCTGAATCTGAGGGGAGGAATATTACACTGCATGTTACAAAATGATAACCACACACACATACTGGTTAAAACAGTTGGGGTTTTGGGCTGTATATTTACTGTACAATGACAGGGAGAATGCTGCAGACTGGAAGCAGGATTTTTAGGAAGGGAAGTTCTTTGCTAGAAATAAGAAGTATGTGCATGAGTTCCAAAGTGCACGGACCTGCAGTTTAACTTTACTGAAATCACACCGTGCATGACCTCATTCTTTGCTCACTGAGAAAGCAGAAAATGGCTCCACACTCTTCCCTTCGCTGCCAAGCACAAATTCTAAATACAATTTCAGGTTATCAAATGCTAAACTAAGGAACGGTTTTAAACGCTTAAAACTAGACAGATTGATTTTTGTGTCAGTAGCAGTAGCACAGATAGTTCCCTATTACAGCCACATTCAAGAAAAGAGGGAATTGTACCTCCATTTCTCTGTTGAAACCGACTAGTTCAATATTAGAGTCCTCATTTTTCTGTATAATTAAGCTTTTGTTCAACGGTGAAAACACTAGAAACTGATTGCTTGAAAATGAGCTGCATGACCTTTGTCCCCGTTTCTCACCCCTGACCTTTGATTTGAAGCCCCTGCATAACAATTTATTCTATTTTTAGAAACAGAATGCTAAAAAGTCCATACATTTTAAACATTATTATTCTCCCATGTGAAACACATCAGGGTTGTGGTTTTCTGTCTTTTTTTTCAGCCTCTCCACATCAAACCAGAGTAGCATGTTTGCTTTTTTTTTTTATTGGAAACACCCACTGTGCAATTACAGAACATGAACACTTGTCTCTGGGGTGAAAAAAACAGCTTTTTTTTCCTTTTAATGTACTGGGTATGCTGAAGGACATTAAAGTGAACTTAGGAAAGAAATAAAAGAGTCATCTACATTGCATGCACTTTAAAATGTATCTGTCTTTTCCTACAGAGAGAAAGAAAGGAAAAAAAATGTCTTGTGCCTGTGTGCATACTGCTGATAATGGATACTTGTTTTTCTCCTGAAGCATCCCCGTACCACCTACCACTGGTGACTGTGTTCGCATGGATGACGTGCTGTTTGGATATTACCTTTCAGAGTGTCCTTTCATAAACTGAGCCTGTGGTTAAAAATAGCAAACAGCAAGTTCCTCCCTAGTTTCTTGCTTTCATCTGGGCATCCATTTTATACATGTAACACTATGCTTTGCAATTTGCTTTCAGTTTTTGCATATATTGTTTTCTCTGGTGGAAGGGCCCTTTTTCCATGGGGGAAAGTCTCCCATGGATATCACTGCCAGCATGCAGTACCGGAGCGATTACAAGTGCATGACACAAAAGCTTTAGGTGAAAGCATTTCCCTACTGTGACCCCCCCCCTCCTTGTGAACGACGCAAAAATACAGGCGACGACTCCGCGGCGACGACAGGACGGGCAAGGGGCGGCCGCCCCTCGCCCCCCGGCCGCGGAAAACATGGCTGGCGGCCTTCAGCACCACGGACAGCGCCGCGCTGCGCCTCGCCACGCCGGCCGCAGGAGGGGCCGCAGCCCCGGCCCCGCACCGACCCCGCAGCTCCGGCCCCCGCCGCGCAGCTCCGGCCCAACACACGCCGACCCCGCCGCCCTCCCTGCCCAGGGAAAGATGTCTCCTTGGGAAGCTATCCCCCACCCACAGCGCTCCGCGATGGCAACGCCTGCCGCGGGCTGTAAGTTGCGATTGGAATAGAAGGCTTACTGGGAACTGGAGCAAAAGGAGAAGACACCCGCTTGGGGTTTAAAAACTCATTTCTGCGCCTGAGGATGCGATTGGAAACAGCTGGCAATAGCTGAGGCTGCAGCCCTGCAGGCCTAGGAGGGAGAGGGTTTGGTGCATCCTCCTTCATTTACTTATCACTATTTTTCCTCTTCTCAAGTTTTAAATACGTGCCAGCTAACACATTTTCAGATTAAAAGAAGGCTGGATAGAACTGAGACACCAGCACCCGCCTGTCACAGGATGTATTTCAGAGCACAGTGGGAGACAGCTATTTTTGTCATACACACTCAGGCAGATTTTCTACTACAGCTGCATTTTTTGCAACTACTTATATGGAGCAAACATCAGCCCTAATCACTACTTGTGCCATTACATGCACGATTTGTTTCAGTACAGCAGAGGAAACTTGGCTTCCTGCTGTATTAATAATTAAGGTCATAATTTAATTCAATATTAATTCTTACTACTCTATACCAAGGGGAAAACCCATCACTGTTCATAGGATGATGCCTGGGATGCATATCTTACAAATAGTTTCCTGAACGAGCTCATCAGGGTTGTCTCCTCTTAAGCTTTAAGGTTGTTTTCAGTGTGTTTTAAAAAAACCACAAATGACTTGCAGTTTTGTAGAGCACAGCACACAGGTATCGATGCAAGAGTAAACATGCACTACTGCATTTCAGTACAATAGGATATACCTAGCTACCAAGGAAACTACACACAGCTGCATTTAAATGAATGACAACCAAATTTAACTGTAATTATTGCCTCAGCATCTGGCGACTTGCTCGCGACAGGACGTTTTTCAGCACCTGCAATTACTCATATTGTTTCTACTCAAGATGTGATATTGCAAACCAGGCTACTAGATGGGGAGAAACTCCCCAGCCCCGTACATGGCCTGTTTACAAACCACAGCAAGTTCAGTTATGTAAGGAAGGAGCACCAAGTCTGCAAACACAATGGACGAGTGCACGGCTATTGTGTCCCATCGCTGTAAGAATATAACACGTAATCAACTCAACTGCTAAAAACCGGTGAGAGAGAAACAAGTAAATGAATCAAATACCTTACTACGTGTATCAGATTAAAACGGGCAATTCCCTCGTGATAAAGCAAAAACCCCCACGTTACAAAACACTGAAATGAACCTCGAGGTTTTAGATTTATTTAGCTACGCCGATGTCGTATTTAGTCACGGCTCGAGCGAGATATTTACGTGCATTTCTGCTGTTTGCTTATTGCTAGGTTAATTTAGTCGCTGTTGATCTGACCCGCTGCATGCTTCGCTGCAGCCTCAGCCCAACACCCCGGCATGCAGCCACCACCCGGTATCCAGCCGGCGGGCGCGA
Organism: Colius striatus; assembly: GCF_028858725.1. NCBI lineage: Eukaryota > Metazoa > Chordata > Aves > Coliiformes > Coliidae > Colius > Colius striatus. The sequence continues at coordinate 975,658 of NW_026908529.1, forward strand.
AGAAGCGCCCGAACCGACTCCGCCGCCTCTCCCCCGCGGGCGTGAGACCAGACCAGGCGTTTCGGAGGCACTTCTGCACTTTTATTTGTTCTTCCTCGCCCCGCGTCCCGCCGGCAGCGGTAACTCCGCGTCAGAGCCGGCCGCGAGCGTTACCCGGCGAGCCCCCTCCCCCCGCACGGGCCGTCTCCGCGCAGCCCCGCGGGGCGGCCGCCGGCGGGGCCGGGCAGCGGCCGGACGCGACCCCGCGCTCCCCGCGGCGCGGCAGGGAGACATTCGAAATGGCGGCCCCGCCACGGCGCAGCGTTTCAGCCCCCCGCACCGCGCACACGCCGCCGCGCGCGACGCCCCGCGCCCCCTCCCACCGAGCGGTCGGACCCCGCGCCCTGCGGGGCGCACCGCCGCCGCATCCTCCCCGCTCCTCGGCCGCCCTCAGGCCGGGTCCCGGCGCCGCCGTCCGCGCACTTTGCTGCCGGCCTTGCCTTCCGCCGCGCCGGTCGGTCCCGGCCCGCGGCGCCCGGCCGGGCGCTCCCCGCCAATCCGGCGGCGGCAGGGCGCGGGCCGCCCCCTGGCGTCGGGCTGCCGCAGCGGCCCCGCGGCCGCCGCCCGCCCGTTACCTCGCCCCCGGGCGGCGGTGCCGGCGGCTCCCGGCCCCGCACCCCGCTCGGCGCCGGGGACAGGCTCCGTCCCTTCGCCCGTCCCTCCGCTACGGCTGCCGTCGTCGTCCGTGTTTGACGTGCGGCCGCTGCCCGCCGCACCCTTCCCCGCCCCCCGCCCTCGAGGGGGAGCCGCGGCTCAGGTGCTGACAGCGGCTCCCCTCGAAGGCAGCGGCGGAGGAGGGGGCGCGGAGCGGCGGCCGAGGGAAAAAAAGGTGCGAACCCGGAAGTACACCCGCCACGCCGCCGCCCGCAGCGCAGGGAAACACCCGCGCCCGAGCACAACAATGCGGGGCCGCTTCGCCTCCGCTCCGCCCCAGCGCAACTTTTCGCTCCGGCCTCGGAAAGAAACCCGCCCGCCCGCTCCCTCCCCACAGCCGCGGCGGGACACGGGCCCGCGCACGCCCCGGCAGGTGCGGCGCCGGCGGCGGGGCGAGACCCGCGGCGGAGGAGAGGTGAAGGGAGCTCGCTTACCTCCCGCGCGCCATGGTGGCCGGGCTAAGCGGGGCTGCGCCGGCGGCTGCCTTCCTGAGCCCGCCGGGAGGATGGAACGGAGGAGGTGGAGAGAGCCGCAGCGGCAGGAGGGCTCGGGCGGTCGCTCACGCCGAGGAACGCTCGAGGGCAGCGCGACCCAGCGGGCGGGGAGGGGCGGGGCCGCCGCCCGCCCGACCCCCGGGAGCCGCCTTCCCGCGCTCAGTCCCCTCAGCACCGTCTGCCCGACCCCCGGGAGCCGCCTTCCCGCGCTCAGCCCGACCCCCGGGAGCCGCCTTCACGCGCTCAGCCCCCTCAGCGCAGCCCCCTCAGCGCCGCCCGACCCCCGGGAGCCGCCTGCCCACGCTTAGCCCCCTCAGAGCCGCCCGCACGATCCCCGGGAGCCTCCTGCCCACGCTTAGCCCCCTCAGCGCCGCCCGCCCGCCGGCAACCCCCTCAGGGCAGCCCCCTCAGCGCCGCCCACCCTCCCGGCGCCGCCTTCACCCGTCTGGGCTTTGTCTTTCGCCGACGCCCCTCCTGCCGTGCCGGTAGAGCGCGGGCCCGGGCCGCGCAGCAGCCCGTGGACCCCGGTGCGCAAGGGTACGAAGGCCGCTTCCTTTGGGTGCCAGCCTGGAGGGCCCCGCTCACTTCATCCAGCCACCGGGCCCCATCCCTGGTGTTCGAAGGAGCCTGTTGGTCTCGTACTGTGTATGGTGGTGGTTGCACTTGGCTCCAGCGCCCCGAGGACCAGCCTCATCCTGTGTAGCATGTCCAGTCCAGATCTGGTGCTGGCAGGTGAGCTTTCACTCTCATGTGGAGGATCTCACACTGTTTAACACCAGCTTAACCTGCTGTGGCTGTGACCTGCTGGTGGTGGGTCTCACGATGTGCTGGCCACATCCCCAAACCAGGCAGGCTTATAGTTGTACAGACAGCTTGTCCAGAGCTTGCTCATTCCATCTTGCACCACGATCCTGTTCCTTTCCCAGCATGTGAGACTTTATTAATCCCAAGGCTTCACCTTTCTAGATAATTCTGTGACTTAACCCACAGAGTCACCCAGCGGTAGCTCACGTACGGTCATAAACGTGCTTCACCCGAGTGTGTGCAGTGCGTCGTTCTAGACATAGCAGTGTTAACAAAGCTTAATTACCCATGGATTAACTCTCCACATCCTTTTTTTTTCCTACCCATCCTCTACACAGGCTCCAACAGTCCCCACTTCCTCCATGCCACAGCAAAACCGAGACGGCTCCCAGCGGTGTGCGCCCTGGCAGGCTCACCAGGCGTTTGTGATGAGGACGAGCTGACTGCTGAGCCAAGCAGGAGGTGAAGTCATGCTGTCCTTCCTCTGGTAGGGACACAGAGTAGCATTCTTCACGACACTTAGTATTTTTGGGTCCTTCATGTTGGATTTGGCTGGAATTGTAGAAGAGGTACAAAAATAGTTTGGGAGCAAAGAGATGGATAACGAATTGCATTACAATTGTGTTTTCTTAGCCTGTGATTCAGCAAGCTCTGGAGCCTCTCAAGCCTTCAAACACTGTGCCTTACTTAGCTGAGAAAGGTCTTGTGGTGGACAGAGAAATAATTTCAGGGCTCAGGAGAGAGTGTTATGCAGGGAGTCACCAAATGATGCCATTCCACTCAGACACGTCTATGTGCGGCCCTAGAAAGCGACTTTGTTCATGTTTCCCAGACAAGATTTCAGTAGCTGTGTTTTGCTAGTATTCCTGATGTTTATTACTTAAAATTTAGTGTGCACTATGTGTGTGTGTGTGTATGTAAATCTAGCTGGGTGTATAGCTATATTACCCTCCCACAGCTCTCACTATATTTTGCTAAGAGTTTGTGAATGGGTGATCTTTTCTGAAAAACAAACAATCAAAACCAAACCATGGTCAGAACTTTAATTCTTTATTTCTAATAGATGAAGAAGAGTTCTTGGCATTTATACTGAGCTATTTTAACCGACCCACATGCTTTGGATTTGTACCCTCAGCATATGACATGATGTAATTTATAGCAAGTTGGTATAAAATAAGTTCTGTGTATAAGAGAAGCACAATGGAGCTCTCTCAGAAAGTAACTGAACTGCAAACAGTTTGAAAGGCTGTTGGAAACACTGCATGGGCTTTTTTATTACTTTCAGTTTTTCAGCGTTTTTTTTTTCCTGGGCTTGCTCACAGGGTGTTCCCTGAGAACTTGGTGATGAAGGAAGAAGTGAGGCTGGGATGTCACTTCTTTCTGTTGTATCCAGTGACGGGACAAGGGGTAACAGAAAGAAACTGGAACACTAAAAGTTCCAGTTAAACATAAGGAAAAACTATTTCACTGTGAGGTGAGGGAGCCCTGGCCCAGGCTGCCCAGGGAGGCTGTGGAGGCTCCTTCTTGGGACTGAACACGTTCCTGTGTGACCTGATCTAGGTGACCCTGCTTCTGCAGGGGGGTTGGACTGAATGATCTCTAAAGGTCCCTTCCAACCCAACCATTCTGTGATTCTATGAAATTTGTTTCTTCCTATGCAGATTGAACAGTTCTAAGTGTTTTCTTGAGGTCTGAGATTTTTTCCTAAGGTGACCTGTTTGATGTATTGTCCCTGGTGAGAAAATAAAAGCACTGAAGATATTTTGCAAAAAATGAAAGTCAATTAGTCAATAAAAGTCAGTTTTTAATGCTATATCTTCCACACACAGAATGACACAATCACAGAATCTCGAGGATTGGGAGGGGCCTCAAAAGCTCATCCAGTGCAAGCCCCCTGCCCGAGCAGCACCACCTACAGCAGGTCACACAGGAGCTCATCCAGGTGAGTTTGAATGTCTCCAGAGAAGGAGCCTCCACAGCCCATCTGAGCAGCCCCTGCCAGTGCTCCCTCACCATCATAGTGGAAAGGTTTTTCCTTGTGTTTCTTTGGAACCTCTTCTGCTCCAGCTTATACCCATTGCCCCTTGTCCTATCATTGGCCATCACTGAGAACAGCCTGAAGGCAAACCACAACATTTAGTTGTTTTGTGTTGTGCTGCCATCAAAAATAACTTCTGGAATGGTAATAAGATCATTCTATAGAATATTTTGCCAGTGAGATCTACTGAAGCTTTTTCACCCTTGTAAAAAAAATCCCCCAAGCATTCAGTAAGCGGTGTCTGCCATCTGCAACAGTGTCTTCTACTGAGGGAAATACTCACTGAAGGTGTGAAAAGAAGGAGCTGAGACACTGATGGTGGGAAGGGAATTTCTGAGGTTCTGGGTAACACCTCCAGCACATTCACAGCGTTTGCAAGCCAGTGCAAAGCCAGGCGTTACAGACTGAGAGTGGTCGCTCCTATTCCACCCCCACAGCTCCTCAGACCAGAGAGTACATTTCTTTGTCCCACAGAGAGTCTCCCACTGCTTTGTGCTGCAGCAGGCTTCCCATCCTTCCACATTTATCCTCTTGGCATTCTGTTTGATCGTGTTGTGGGGTTTTTTTCCTGACAGTGTCAGCTCCCAGTTGCCAGCTCCTTCGTTACTCTTGTGTTATGCCAGCTTAATCAGGGTCTGAGCAGGCACTTCTGGAGATTGCACGGAGGTTAATCTGCCGTTTTGCTGTGGACTGTTATTTTTTTATAAGTGGGTGTGTTTGTGTCAGCTATTACTAAAATTACCTAAAAATACCTAAAAATTTCCCAGGAGAAGACAGCTTTCCAGTTGCTTATATCTGTGGAAGTTGTTTATGCCTCCTGTCAGGAGCTGTTTACGTTTTTTCCCAGTTATTTCCATGAAGAAGGTTAAAAAAATACATACATTTGTTCCATGTTAAGATGCTGTTTTCTTCACAATGATCTAGAGGTCCCAACATTTCCAGCAGGCACTTCAAATCTGGTGTAATGGCAAGGAAATGCCGTTTGTGCCAGTATTCTGTCCAGCTCTGGCTGAGCCGTACAACCCTTTGCCAAACCCCAGCTTGCACACACTGACACACTATCTTAACAGCTAAAATCTAGGTGGATCTGCTTTGGCAGTGGGGTTGGACTAGATGATATCTAAAGGTCCCTTCCAACCCCTACCATTCTGTGATTCTATGAAAATCTACTAAGCCTTGCATCCAAAACAAAACCCCAGGTCACTTCCAACCGTGAACACCGAGCAGCCCTATGTGCACTGGGTCCTCTACAGCAGATGGGTAGTTCATGTACAGGCTCCTCCTCCTTGTCCAGGCTGCAGAATCTCAAGGAAAACTTTCTGTGGAGGCTTTTAGCTGCTCCTTTTCCCAGACAGGTTCTTGCTTGGGAAATAAGAACCAGAAATTACCCTCTCATGTCCTTTTAATGACCTTACTGCTAACACTCTGAAAGCATGAAGGAAGAAGCTGTCTGAGTCAAATGGAGAAAAAAAAGACAAATGCCAGAGCAGGATGAGGGGGAAAATAGATTAGGAGGAAGAGTCTCCTGAGATCAGGACTGTTCAAGGGGCAAAAACCTAAGTCTAGGAACTGAAGAGCGGAGGCAGACTTTATTTGGTATTTATTTGCCATCACAGTGTAATCCACAATATGTGAAGTACGAGATAATGAAGAGCAGGGTTCCTGTTGGCTGGAAGAGCTGTCATAGGGATCTGTGGGAGGCAGCAGCATCTCTCCTATTCGTTGTGAGGAGCAGGGACTGGGACTATGCGTGGGGGAGACTGACTGTGAAACCATGAGGGAAGCGTGGGAAGTTAGTGGGCGAATAGGATACACTAAAAGAATGAAGAGAAAAAAGGCCTGGAAATGCAGCAGAGAGGAAAAAAGTAATTTAGATGCTTGTCTGCAGAATGGAGATTACAAGAGTGTTGAAACAGATACCATAAGGAGCTGTTGTAGACAAAAGCAAAACAGAAATGTGGGGAAAACTTAGAGTGGATATATGGCTGGTGTGGGGCGATCTTGTCTGCATCCCCCCTTCTGGGCATGTGGCTGGCTGGGCTCAGGGCTAACTTAGGAGACAGTATAGGTGGTAGCTTGCTAGATGAAACCTCAGTGGAGGCTTGATGCTCCTTTGCCAGGGAGCTGCTTTTAGGCTGAGGCTCTCACCCTTCTTCCCAGCTTAAGCTCCATTGCAGCTGTGCTGCAGCCATGGCCATGCCTGTTTATCTGGACACTGATGGGTGACAGGCTTGTCCCTGGATCCACCTCATCCTCATGGGCTTGTCTGGCCTTAGTTGCCACCAACAGGCCTGCTCTGTGCCTGTGTTCTCAAGGCCCCTGCCCCTCAGGCTTTCCTGTTCCCCCTTCCCCAGAGGAGCAGCCTTCTCTCACTGCCCGTGGCACTGCAGACTTGCTGTGGACCTCTTCATACAGCTTCATGATTCACCAGTGGTCTCAGGAGCACTAATGCAGAAAGATGGCAATAAGATTGCTCCTTCAGCTTTGGAAAGTGTCTATCAGCTCTACACCCTATGGGGCTGAAGCCTGCTGGCAAATCATATGACTCCCATATACTCCATTTCACACCTCTTTAAAAAAAAACCCAATCAAACCACAGCACTTCAGGTGTACTGTCAAACTCAATCAAAGGAAAATTGCTGCAGTTCCAAAGCTAAGTGTTCCCAGCATGCTGGCAGCAAAACCGAGATCAAGTGTGAGATAGGACCTGGTGAGGCTCATGTTCTCTGTTTCTTGTTTTCTTTTCCCCAGACCCGCTTGTGCCTCATGAAAGTCTAAACTCTCTTCTGTTTCTTAGCTGGCAATGGCTGTGTGCAGTTACAGAACTTTGGCTTTTCTCCCTTTAGCCACTAGTCTCCTTTACCCTCTGCAATTGTTACAATTCTTTGAAGGCTCCATGAAAATGTTAGTAACAGAGACATTTCCCAGTTTTCTCGTGTCTTCATTCTATTTCGTTTACTTTTGCCAGTGGGGCCAAAGAAAGAAAGTTGAGGTTCTTTTTACAGTTAGTTTGGAGAAGCTGTGCCAAAATATACTGTTGTTCTTTATTTTGTGGCTGAGTGAAAGCTGTGCAGCATCTTGTGAAGCTTTAGAGTTTAGTCTAAGATTCTCAAGAGCGTCCCATTTGTGAGTGTAAGCAGATATCTAAGCACATGAACATTCAATATGGTCATCAGAGACAAATATTTTATCACAAATGCCTTTTTAGACATTTTGTTGTTGTTGCAGCCAAGTTAATTGCATTTCAGTGCAGCCTTTGTTACAAGCATGCTGAAAGCACTCTGCTGAGCCTCAGCTGTTGACTTTTCCACACCTTTTCTAAACCAGTAGTCACCACCTTTACAAGACTACATTTAATTCCAAAGCAATAACTATTTCTTCTTCCATGCTTGATCATTTCTGTCCTTGCTCTGTGACTCAGATACACTAATTTGAAAGTTGGGGTTATGCTCATTATTTAAGATGGTGCAGAAACTGAGTGGTGTGCATCCAGAAACTTACCATGGCATCCACTGGTGATGGGTTGATCAGGAAGAGCAAACCAAAGAGGAAGCTGTAAACTCTTTCTATCAGCTTTCTAGACTGAGGCAGCATATATAACTCCAGGGATTGGACTGGATGATCTCTAAAGGTCCCTTCCAACCCCTACCATGCTGTCAGTCTGTGATTACTGCTCTCAATCCGTCTGTTCCCCCCATCATGTGTGTTTCATGGATGGAGAATCCTGTGCCCAGATCCTCACTGCTGATCTGCCTGTTCAGGGATGTGAAGACTCTTTGGCTCCATCTGAATTAGCAAAATTACCAGGGCCAGGGGAAATGCCTGAGCACTGGTTGCCAGCAGTCCATGCAGTGCTTTTATGCCAACTAAGCCCTGGCAAAACAACTATTGCCAGGCTGTGGATGGAGAACTACCAAGGACTAAGCCCTAATAGGCAGATTGCTTTTGTCCTGGTTGCAGGGATAACCTATTTAAACTCTTGTGTGGCTGTGAGAACACATCAGGCTAGTTAGTCACAGGGTCAGCAAATGAGCCCTGAGCTGTTTTATTTCCCAGGACTGATGTGGCCTGTGGATCTTGACCCCACAATCAGGTTGATGAGAGGTGGGGAAGGGGGTGGGTCTCTATGATGAGGACCTCTTCTGTAAGAGCCAGCCCTAAAAAGAGACTAATATTTGAGTGGTTCCCAGTCTGAATTGCCTCTATGTTTTACATTACACTGACACCAAAGACAAAAAAGATGGGAGTGTGGGAATGAAAGCTCAGGTCTCCTTGTGTCCAGCTGACTACCCAAAGGGGTAGTCTGTAGCCACGTTTTGAAATGCTTGTTCTACTTCTGATGTCAGGATTCTGACTCCTGTTTGGTCCAGTTCAAACCAAAAAGTCTGAGAATGCACCTCTACAGAGTAATTATCAGTGGGGATGATGGCACTTTTGAAAAAGGAGGAATAATAGGTAGCTTTTCATCATATGCTCAGCAAAAGCAACAGCAACAAGTCTGGTGCAGGATGAGGGGTTTCAGGTAAAGCTGAATTAGTGCACAAGATCTTCAGGCTTAAACGATTATTTCACAAGGACCAGAGTCATGTTCAAATACTTTCTTAGGAATTCAGTGGCGTGTGCTTGGTTGACCATTAACATTTTAATGCTTTTTAAATCAATATGTATGGACTTTAAGAAAAACAGCCATAAGAAAATGTGAGCTTAATGTTAGGAATAAACGTTGTGTTGCTGTGGCCGAGCCTGGTCTGTGGATTTTATCGCATCGCACTGTATGCAGTTTTGATCAGCTCAGACTGTCTGGCTCTTTAGAGCAGCTTGATTTAAGGAGTTTGAACTAATGTTCCTCAGGGAACTGCAGGCTCCAAAAACTGAATTGTTAGCTGGTAGGAAAAAAAAATACAGACCATTTTTCAAAGTATACAATGGTGAAGAAAGGAAATGATTACTTGAGTTGGGGACGTAGAGTGAGAAAGCGCCCGCCTTCTGCATCTGTGGGTGGTAAGCCACAGCTGGCTTATACATTCACTTTGGTTCTTCATCTACCCTCGCTTCAATCATGAGAAATAATTACAAGCATTTAGGTCAGCCTTTCTCTGTTCTGTTGCATATTGAAAAAACAGGTTGAGAAGTTACCATGGTTTGGAAGGAGCTTCACTGGATCCCCACTGGCCTAGAGTAACGTGCCACTGGAGTGATAGTTTCCAAGCATTCGTCTGCAGTGTGGCTTTTATTGGCAATCACAAATTTAAGGAGTGATACCTTAATTGGTAACCAAGGCTAAAAGTGATCAAAAATACCATTTCAAAGGATTTTGTTTTACTTGTGGCTTGCCTCTGCCCCTTTCACGTTCAGTCAATCAGAATTCACTCATAGATTAAACTGCAGAAGTAAACCACATGGCTAAAGGGTGAACTGAAAGCTCCACTGGTTCAGATGGAGACTGCTTTCATACAGGAGAGTCTCCCTTCATATTTCCCATACCCTTCTAATGAAATGAAAGACAATTGAAAAAGCAGCACGGCATTTTAATACATTTTGAGTTATTTTCTGACTGTCTTTAAATATCCCATTCTACTTCCCATCAGAATGAGTTTGGAAAACACTTAGGCAGACAGAGTCCAAGTTTAAACATGAATAGAGAAGGAAGCATGGAATGGAGATCTTAGCAAATCCTACTTATTTAATCTTTTAGATATCCAAAACAAAAAGTGACATATAACAGCCAGGGATAAAACCCACAGAATAAGGAAAGAAAAAGAGGTGCTGCTTGGCCATGACATGGTACCTGTCCCAGGGGTAGGTCTTGATTCTTCTCCTAGGTCTGGTCTCTTTTCATAGGGTTGACATCTCACACATCAAAATTGGAGCCATTCACTAAGCTGTAAGGGCCACTGAAGAAAAGTACTCTGTATCAAACTGGTTCTGGCAGACGTGGTGGTGCCTTTCCTCACTGGAACTGGCCTGGGGAATGGGCATGGCTACAGTAAATTTCTTTTCAGCTAGATACTTTTTACAGATTCTTTTCATCACCCCTTGTCCTGTCACTGGATACAACAGGAAAAAGTGATACCCAGCCTCCTGACACCCATCTTTTAGACATTTGTCAATATTAATGAGATTTCCCCTCAGTCTCCTCTTCTCCAGACTAAACAGCCCCAGGTCCTGCAGCCTTTCCTCATCAGAAAGATGTTCCAGTCTCCTGATCATCTTGGTGGCCCTGTGCTGGCCTCTCTCCAGCACTTCCCTGTCCCTCTTGAGCTGAGGAGCCCAGAACTGGACACAGGACTCCAGATGAGGCCTCACCAGGGCAGAGCAGAGGGGGAGCAGAACCTCCCCCACCACAGCAAGGGCCTCAATATATATGCTGGTGCTTCATTGTAAGTGAGAGAAGGCTCCTCTCTCGACGACAGAGGGTGAAATACTCCAAAAACACGAGGCCTGAGGAGACATCTGATTAAAGGAAACATTCTGCACTCCAAACCCAGTGTATGTGCTTAAGAAACCCATCTGCTGCGCAGGGACTGTTTTACTCTACATGAGGCTGCGCACAAACGACACCTTCCTACTCCCTTCATCTGTTCCTTGCACGTTTTCAGAATGGCATCTACTCACTCTAGCACTGAATTTGGATTCCTTATTATAAACACTGTGAAAAATGTGTACAGGCATGCAGACAGAAAACAAGGACAACTTTATTCAGGCTCTACTCTGTTCTTAACACAAGCTCGCAGCAAAGAAAATTAGGCTTGGCTGTTGCTTGGTCTTGTTTCAGCACAGAAACCTGCCTTCACCCAAAGCATGTGAAGAGCTCCTTTGGAAGGCACCTCTGATGGGAAGGAGGAGTCTTTATTTCAAGTGACCATGTGGTGGATTTGGTAGATTTGAAAACTAAACAGTGTTCTCTGCATTGAAGCTTTGGCATGGGATTTCCTCCGGGTCTTCTGAAAGATAGTCCCTTGCTCCAGCATTCAAGTGCTGATCTCTGGGCCCTGCAGTCTGGCTCCTGACTGTTGGAGCTATGGAAACAGGCAGGAAGACAAATCTATTCTCTCTTGAGGAAAGTAACTCCTAATGCTGTGTGCTGGACCTGGGGAGAGAGTCTGCTGCAGACAGGCGAGGCTTCCCCACTTGTGCTCTCACTCTGGGGCACTATTCTAGCGCAGCTCTTCACCTGTCACTTCCAGAAGACTGAAGGTTATCTCCACCCTAGGCTGGAGATGACATCATGCCAAACACTGTATGGTCCATACAGACTGGGTGCTATACACACAGGAAAAACTGTTTCAGTGCTGAGATGAGGGAGCCCTGGCCCAGGCTGCCCAGGGACAGTGTGGAGGCTCCTCTCTGGAGGTTTCCAAACCCACCTGAACACGTTCCTGTGTGACCTGATCTAGGTGAACCTGCTTCTGCAGGGGGGCTGGACTGGATGATCTCTAAAGGTCCCTTCCAACCCTACCACTCTATGACTCAGTGGTAGTTGTTTTGTCTTTCCTCCCTTATGCCCTCTTCCTTTCATCTTTTAGTGGAATAAATGCTTGGTCTTGGAGATCTGATTCTATTCTCATCAGGCTGGATGGACCAAGTCCTGCAAGCACACTGTATGTTTGGTATGCAGGAAGGGCTGAGGCTGCTGAGCTCTTAAACACAGGTGGATGATGCAGATTTTAACAAGGGCTGTCTAATGAATACATGCAGTAACACTTTTCAGAGGCTTCTAACTTAGACTTGGATGGGTTTGCACAAAGAAAAGGAAAGATTAACCCCTTGCCCTAGAGATTCACCTTCAAGCCAGCTTTCAAGCCTCCAATCCACAGCATCTAGCAGCAGCTATTTTTAAGAGCTACCTATTTTTAACCCCTCTTTTGAGCCCTCTGGTTTTGTCCCACTCTTGGAAAAAACTGAGCTGTTGATAAACTTCCCAAAAAGTTGTCAGCCTGAAAAACAGAGCAAATATGTGTCCCTAACTGACTGTATTCCAGCAAAGATATCACGAGTACTGGAGCAGCACAAAGCTCTCAGGCTTCTTGGCTTTTGCCTTTTTTCCCCCTTTGTCCTTAAATCTAGCAACATTTTGCTGCTCCTATTACAAGCAGTTCCCACTAGGTTTGTGGCTTATTGTGGCCAATAACATCATGCAAGAAAGCACATCTCAGACTTGTATTTCTCCCCCTTTCTAGCCTATTGTCTAAGTGTGCAGATTACTCACAGCATCAGTTCTGCACAAATCATCTCCAGTGTCGGTTGAGGATCCGAGAGGAAGCTGCATCCTGCAGCTCAGATACTTAACACATCCCTGAATTGTCTTTTGTGGCTCAAGTGTTGATACTGAAGAAATGCCTGAGCTATACCTCCCTATTTCTTACAGTCTCTCCTTAAATGCACAGTGCTGCTGGAAAGGGGTTAGTAGGCCAGAGGGACCTCATTTCACATGGCAGTTTGCATGGAAGGGAACACAGCTACAGCGGTCTCTGCAGTCCATAAGCCCCTGGAAGGAGGAATGAAACATCCACCAGAATCACTGTGAAGCAAGGAAAAAGCAAACAGCCACAAAAATGCCCTGTGCTTGGAAAATGGGAAAAGCAGGAATGAAATCCAGAAGTAGAAGAATTCTTAGCATCTCAAACCAGGTGAAATGAGTCAGGAGGGAGGAGGAGGAGGAGGTATTCATGCTTTACCTTCTGAAATCCCAGCCCTGAGTAAGTTCCTTTGAGGAAATCACTGTAGAAGCCATGCAACTTCTGCAGTACTTCTGTGCCAGCTTCCTCTTTAGAAAACAGCAGAGCTGGGAACATAACCTGTCTTGGAGAGCAGCTGGAAAGTTCGGCCCTTTGACAGTGACATACTGACCCCGTTCTGTGCCAAAGGCTGTGAGTGCCCAAACTTGTGCTTTGTTCCTCTGCTCAGCTGGGCACTCTCCCTTGGTCTGTCCCCTGTTTTGCCCTGGTGCTGTTCAGGACCTGTCTGAAGTAGGTCCCTGGGGCTGGCCAAGTGCAGGAGTGGACGTGTCCGCTGTGTTGCAGTTACGTGTTACCACCAGCCCAGCCTTGCTTCCCAGCTCTTGGGTGGCAGGACTTTCCCCATCTGCCTTGGTCCCATCCATCTGTTAAGAACGGTTTCTATGAGCTTCTCTCATTCTGGTAACAGTTCAGGGCTCTCCTTTCCAGCTCATTCCACTCCCCTTATTCACATCTCCTTACCCACATCGGCTCAGCTGGAGCTGTAGGAGGCTCTTAAGCATGAACCAGCAATGTGCCCTCGTGGGCAAGAAGCCAATGGCAGCCTGGGATGCATCAAGAAGAGTGTGGGCAGCAGGTCAAGGGAGGTTCTGCTCCTCCTCTACTCTGCCATATCTACTGAGGCCTCATCTGGAGTCCTGTGTCCAGTTCTGGGCTCCTCAGCTCCAGAGGGACAGGGAAGTGCTGGAGAGAGGCCAGCACAGGGCCACCAAGATGATCAAGGGTACAGAACATCTTTCATATGAGGAAAGGCTGCGGGACCTGAGGCTGTTCAGTCTGGAGAAGAGGAGACTGAGGGGGGATCTCATTAACATTTATAAATATCTAAAGGGTGGGTGTCAGGAGGTTGGGACATCCCTTTTTTCTACAGTAGCTAGCAATAGGACAAGGGGTGATGGGATGAGGCTGGAACACAAAAAGTTCCATTTAAACATAAGAAAAAACTATTTCAGAGGATCACAGAACTTCTTCAAGCCATGAGAGGCAGAGAGCAGGCGGTGCAAGCCGGACTGCTGCATTGGTACACAAAGCCCAGCTCTCAGGACTAACCTGAAAGGTGTAAAAGATTATTACCATTCCTCAGCCCATCAGGCATCAAAACATAATTAATCAATTACACACATCTCAACCCTGAGTGCACCACTTACCCTTTCCTCTGTCTAAAACCACGGATGCACAGTTTAAAAGCCCCCTGCACACACGAGCCTCTAGCACGCACAGCTCCCACCTAAGCAGGACGTTACTTCACCTGTTTTCAGCCTGACCACTCTTCTAACAGCAATATTTGCAAATCAGTTTTACATTCCTTTGCAGGCTGCCTCTAATTCAATAAAAGCTTCTGTAGTAAAACCAGTGGAGGGGATGATTTATGTAGTCCCGTAGACAACAGCTTCAGGGGTTTAACCGAACGCCCGAGTTCCACGTAAGAGCCCGTACACAGGAGGGTTTGTCTTCACAAATGGATACATGATCAAAACAGACTTTCAATAAACACTTGCAAAGAAAAAAAAAGGGAAAAGGGGTGGTGGGGGGAAGGAGGAATAGCAAAGTAACATAATTACCTATCTCCCTTTGGTTTTCTTTTATGTACTGTCTTCCCTTTGTCGTCTTTCACTTCCTAAGCAGGGGCTCCCTCCAGGGCCTGTTACCCGTATTGATTCAAGGCCTTTGGAAGATTTCTTAAAAGTAAATTCCACTGGTTGTCCTTTTTTTAGGCTTCTAAATCCTTCCATGTAAAGCTTGCTCTGTGAATAGGAAAAACACTCTCGGTTACCATTGCCTTAAAACAGTATTTACATTCATAAACAACAGGACAAATTATCCCTGCCTGCGCTCCTAGAACACACACAGGCTGAGTAACAGCTTCCTCTGTGTGAACTAGAGCGGGTGAGACTACAAATTACAGCCTTGAAAACACTCTTCAACACTAAACAAGTAGCAGGAACCCATTTTCGGTCTCAGCAAAAATGAAACACCACTTTCCTGTCCTGTGGTGAAGGCTGTAGATGTCAGGAGCAGAGAATATGCCAGGTTCTGAAACCCCCACATCTGACAGCCACCAGGATCTGAGCTTCTAACAGTATGGTAAGAGAGCAAACGTTCATGTCAGAGCTCATTCCTTTATGATCAGAATGATCACAGCTTGTATTCCTTGTATTTGGGACACGGCTGTGCTGCTCTACCAATGAATAAGGGATGCAGTGAGTACGAGCAGCAGAAGGAAGGCACTCAGAACAAAGCCCACCAGAACGGGCAAGTCAAAGATCCCTAGTGAGCTGCTAGTTCAGAACCCTCCAAAAATTACCAAGTCAGCATGATTTAGTTATGAATTTGCATTTTCAACCACAGAAAAGGAAACTGTTATCATCAGAGAAAGTGAAACACACTGATAACTCTTCTGATATTACACCGTAGCAGCAAAGCCTCGGGCAAGCTGAAGTTCACAGCAGCTCACCACTGATTCTGATGCCTCAGTTCCTCACAAATTACATACAGCAGCAAGTCTGCATCCCAGCATAAACCTGACGAATCAAGCTCTCACATAAAAGGCTCGCCGAGTTAAACGAGCTAGGTTTGGGTGTCAACTGCCAGACACTTGCAGTTTGTGCAGGACAGCTGTGAAATGTTTTCTCTCTTTGCTCGACAACTCTCCGTGGCAAAGAGAAAAATGTGTCCTGGCCAACTCTCACTCCATTTTCCAGCATTCAACAAGGGAATCTTATCTGGATGTGCCATCCCACTCCTGGCTCTAAGTAACATCTACCACCCAACAAATGCGACCGGGGATTGTATCCAAACCAGAGGGCAATCCCTGACATGCGCACCCTGCAATCATGTTGTGAGTGTTTCACGTTGTTTCAGTGGAGCACAAGAACTGACAGCTACAGCATTCACAGCTCACACACAAAGAGGGAGCTGGTCTCTTCGCAAGGATGCACAGAGAACAGGCCAGGAGGCAACAGGCTTGAGCTGATTCAGGGGAAACTCTATCCAGACACGAGGAGACGTTGCTCACTATGAGAGGAATTAAACCCAGAGAAGGAGCGTGGCTCCCTTTGCTGGAAATAGCTCAGATTCAGCTTGGCAGGGCACTGAATAACCTAAAGGCCCTTCCTTGCTTTCAGTAAAAGGCTGGAGCAGGCAATCTCAAAAAGCCCCTTCCAACCCAGACTTTCTGTGAGTCAGGTTTCTCAACTGGAATGGGAAAGCAGGATTCCAGACCCCACTTCCACAGCAGAGTTACCTCCGGGGACCTCTGCCATTTAACTCCCCCGTGGCTTTCTGAAGATGGACAACACTGCCAAGTCCACTTCCCACAGCACAAAGACTGACTTCAAAATGATAAAACCACCAGGAATATTCATTCTAATGAAACCATGTTCACCTTTGCTTCCAAAAGCCCCGAGTACCAGACCAGGTGACTTCTCACTGCTCCAGCAGCCACTATTCATAACACATCAACCACCACCAATGCTGCTCTGACTGAGCCAAAAAGCAAGCAAGAACACAGCTCTGTTGGTTAGGACCAGGGCTGTTTTGTCCACTGGTTAGGACGTGGCTCTTCTAACAAACACAACAGTGTGAAGCATGAGACAAACAGCTGACTTCTCTTTGAGTGGTATTTAAAAGGCAAGGGAGAGTCCGTGGGAGGACACAACCGTGAAAGCAGAAGTGTGTGGTGTCTATTCCATCAATCATGAGCCTGGCTGGTTTTCTATGTGAAAATATCACGTATGAAAAAGGAAATGTGCAAAATTTGTCCCTAATACAACTGAAGGATGGTAATTCTACACAGAGCAATGAGACCAAGTACCCAGGCAAGCAGGATTACTTCAAGCAAGCCCTCCACTTTGCAATGTCTGTGTGGCAATAAGAGGATCTTTGTCATCCCAGCTGGGAATACGCCCAAAGAACACATCCCCACTCCTCCACTGAAAATGCAGATCCTGCCTGTCCTGTGGGTCCATCTCTAGGTCCACCCATACCTCTTCAGTCCTTCAGCAGAGAAAACCTTGTTAAAACGAAATTACTGAACAAGTACTTTGTCCCAAACTCAAAGGTACATTAAATGTTCCACAATGGTGACAAGTCAGATGGGTGCTAATCACAAGGGGAACCTCAAGCAGACAAACCTTTCTTTCTCAGTAACACCAGTCATGGCATATGTGCTTTTGTCTTTTTGCGTAATTACACCTTAATAAAGACACAGTTAAGCCTCAGCAAGACTTTGCAGTCTCTCTGAGTTTCACTCTTATAAAACAAAAGGCTGACACTTGACAGGCACAAAACATGATGTCTTCTACTTTGCTTCAAAGGAAAGTGTTTAAAATGCAATCTCAACCATAGAATCACAGAATGGTAGAGGTTGGAAGGGACCTTTAGACATCATCCAGTCCAACCCCCCTGCAGAAGCAGGGTCACCTAGATCAGGTCACACAAGAACGTGTCCAGGTGGGTCTTGAAGCCCTCCAAGGAAGGAGCCTCCACACCCTCCCTGGGCAGCCTGGGCCAGGGCTCCCTCACGGAAACACTGACACAGTTTGTTCTTATGTTTAAGTGGAACTTTTTGTGTTCCAGCTTCATCCCATCACCCCTTGTCCTGTTGCTAGATACTATAGAAAAAAGGGATGTCCCAACCTCCTGACACCCACCCTTTAGATATTTATAAATGTTAATGAGATCCCCCCTCAGTCTCCTCTTCTCCAGACTAAACAGCCCCAGGTCCTGCAGCCTCTCCTCATATGAAAGATGCTCCAGTCCCCTGATCATCTTGGTGGCCCTGTGCTGGCCTCTCTCCAGCACTTCCCTGTCCCTCTGGAGCTGAGGAGCCCAGAACTGGACACAGGACTCCAGATGAGGCCTCAGCAGGGCAGAGCAGAGGGGGATAAGAACCTCCCTCGACCTGCTGCCCACACTCTTCTTGATGCATCCCAGGCTGCCATTGGCTTCTTGCCCACGAGGGCACGTTGCTGGCTCATGGTCAGTTTATTATCAATCCGGGCTCCCAGGTCTCTCTCTGCAGAGCTGCTCTCCAGCAGGTCACCCCCAGCCTGTGCTGGTGCAGGGAGTTGTACAGGGCATTATTAGTGCTCAAAAATGTTTTTCTTCTTCCCATTTTACCTCTGACAACAGGAGCTTTGTTTACAAACAAAACATTATCTTTACACGGGTGATTTTTAGTATTTTTAAAAGCCAAAGGAATGGAACAGTTTTGCTTTCACAAATTCTGTTATGCCAGGGTACTTTTTTTGTATGTTTTTTCCCCCAGCACTTCTAACACCACAAAATGCTGCAAATACCCCATTCCAAATGACTCGCACAGCACCCTCCTTGAATACACACCAACAGCTTTCCAGCGTTACAGACGGATTTGGTGCTGACTTCTTGTGTAAATGCTGTTAGCCAGCTCAATAGATTCTCTGAGGTTGCAACAACAATTCAAAGCCACAGTGGAAAAGCAGCATTTGGAATCCAGCAAAACAAATGTAAAACCCGAATCCTCCTTAACTTGTCTGCAGCGCCGCGACAAAAAATGTCTGTAGAGTTGACAATTCAATGTTGAGAGACCTAGCTCGGTATTTTCCTCACATTACTTAAACAAATAAACCCCAGACAATTAAAAGCAGCCAGAGTTTCAAGTCAGTGAACCATTTCTAGAGCCCTGAATGGGGTGTGTGGGCACGGCGCCAATGAACAAAGGGAAAAACCTGAAGGCAACGTGCTTTTCCTCCTTTCGCTCTCTTTCAGCTGTCAGAGGCTTTGCTGTTATTTTTACCAGCAGTCAATACAGTGATTTCAGGCTTGAGCTTTTTCCCTTTTTCACTTGACAGGGCCACTTCCAGTATCCCATTACTTCTCGCTATTTGAAGCCCGTAAGGTAAAGCCTCAGGCACCTCTGGTGTGAGCAGCACCTTGGTTCAACGCTGTTTTGTGAGAGTATCACCAGTAACACAACCTAAGTGGGGAAAAAAAACCCCACCATCCCAAGTTCTTGGAAAGCGTTTGCTAAGAGAAAACAGAAATCAAACCACAACAAATAGAAACTGAGTGGACAAGGTGGCCCCAAAGAAAGGCACCTTGTAAGAGCGCTCACAACTCCCACCAAGCGCTAGGAAAGAATGGAAGTTTGGAGTTCAGGCTTATTACAGCTCCTGATGAGAGTACACTGCTATCACTAACGTGTGGGGAGCAGACAACAGGCTGCCCATAAGTGCCTCCTCACAACAGTCTTGCTATTTCCAGTCAGGGCTGTGAACAACTGCTGTCACAGCCATCCAGTCCTTTAGAGGAGGAAAGAAGCTATTCAGTGGCATTTTGCTTAGATCACTTATTTTCTGCATCTCTCATTTCTGCCCCTTCTTTCTCTAGTGACTGATTGATTGCTGGGTACAATGGCCAGATGCCACAAGAATGCTGCATTTCCCAAGGTAAGAAAACAGTTTTTTCCTCCAGAATTACCTACAATTAAATCCAGACATGAAGGAAAGCATATCCTGAAGCCCAAGCACACCAACAATCCTAATAAACTGTCTCCAAAACACCCTTGTACAGCTCTGTCAAGAGTCATCAACCTTTGAATACATCAAGAGCAGAGAGCAAGAGGACACAGAGCAAATTCCCTTGAACTGGATCTATATCTAGTGCCTTTTCCTGCATTAGGTCAAAACCAGAATGTGTTGTACGCCGCACACACAGGGGCAAGCACTACAAAATGGTACCAGTTACACCACACAAGAGATGCTGCAAGGACTTGTGCTGTCGTAGAATCATAGAATGGTAGGGGTTGGGAGGGATCTTTAGAGATCATCTAGACCAATCCCTCTGTAGAAGCCACCAAAATATCATGTTATTAATCATATAATTTGTGCTTAAATATAGATCCAGCCTGCTGCAGAGACTACCTATAACGTTACTATTCCTACTAGTACTCCTCTCTCATAACATTATTATTCCATTCTCTGCATATATGGAATTTTCTCTACTCAGTTTTCCTTCTCCTGTGCTTTAATGCCAGGCATGAAAATCAAGCTGGCCTCTTCTCCCATTTCTTATTTTAAGTATTTCCTCATGTCATGGTAGGCACAAGAAAGAGTTTCAGGATTCGGTCCAGTGAATTCAAAGGCATGGTTCCTCCTGCTCTACCTCACTCTCACATTGACTCGGGAAGAAAACTGTTTACCTCACTTGGTAGTGTCATGTTTTCTGCTACACTGCTGCTCCCTGAATCAGTCCTATGCAGAGTCAAAAAACCCACCAACACACCCCAAAAGAAGTCACACAAGTCTGCAGTCATGGCAGGTAAAGCTGTCCTGGGCCAATTTACCACTTACATTGCCTCGGTGACCTGAAACCCCACTGTGAATCCCAGCCAGATGATGATGCTCTCTGAAGTTGATGCATTTAAAAGCATCTTCTCTTGCCAAACACCAAGCTCCCTCCTCACAAGTGTTCCCTGGCTATCAGCTGCCCACACTGCATTTGGAGCCCTGCAGATCTCCCCAGGACAAAGGCCCTTCCCTTCCCTTCCCTTCCCTTCCCTTCCCTTCCCTTCCCTTCCCTTCCCTTCCCTTCCCTTCCCTTCCCTTCCCTTCCCTTCCCTTCCCTTCCCTTCCCTTCCCTTCCCTTCCCTTCCCTTCCCTTCCCTTCCCTTCCCTTCCCTTCCCTTCCCTTCCCTTCCCTTCCCACTGAGCCACTCCTCTCTTGGGCAAGCCCATCGCTTCATGCAACTGAAACCACCTCCTGTTCTGTTCCAAATACTCAGCTGCTGTAAGGCAGTTTTGGGGGTGGAAGATAGGAAGGGTGGCCCACCATAAAATCCATCAGTGCCACCAAGTCAAGGTCTCTGGTTACTCCCACAAGAGAGACAAACATGCTGAAACCTGCATGGTTTCAGAGATGGCTGAGCTGTCTCCTGCTGGAGTCTCTCTGTGAGTTTAATGGTGAAGACAGAACACAAGGCTACGACTGACTCGTTCTAAAAAGCACAGTGAGCACACGGGATCTAGCATGGAACTGATCCAGTGTAGATTGTCCCATGCACACAGGTGGAAGTGCAAAAGCACAATGTACAACCCACACAGTTTCCTGCGTTTTTCAAGTACTGAAATGTCCCCTGGTGTAAAGCACAGACTCAATGGCAGAGTTACTACAACTAAACCACAGCTTCCTCCAGATTTACTACACCTCTCTGGCGTCGCTAACCACATTTTCAGTAGCAACTGCAGCACCTCCGTTTCCCACATGTACTCTACAACGCCGATAAGCTCGGTCTCTGTGCCCCTCTACACATCCCCCAAGCACAGGAATGACAATTCCCTAGGCCAGGAGATGTTTTAGCTGTATAAAGGTTTCCCATCCACCTCTCTCACCACCTCCTACCATCCTAAGAGACTACACACAGTTAAAAAGAGACTAGGCACAAAGGACACACCAAGGTATGGTTTATCAACAGGCAGCACGCCAACGCCGACAGATTGTTGGGAAGTCAGAGCTTACATTTAGTGTTTATTTTGTAATTCAATTGATTTAAAATGCCAATACACAAGTGAAACACGGAAATGTGGTTAAAATATTTGTTTACCAAAACCAAAGTCGCCGTGCACACAAACAGCAAGACAAGGGTATCTGACAAAACCGATGGGATTCCAGTGTCATTGCTCATAAAGAAGAGTTAAAGAGGCTGACAGTTTCATTTAGGATGAGGGGTTTTTTTGAGTTGTAGCTATTTTCACAACATTGCCCACATTGTAAGACCAAAACACCATAAAGGTGTCTGTTATACCTTAACATAAAAACGTTAAACAGCAAGACTTATCCTGTACTAACAATCCCTGACTTACAATTCAAGTTTTCTAGTCTTTCCATGGGTTTTTATCATGGTTAATCCTCTTAGCTACTCTTGCACAGCAGATTGTACATTTACTAAGGTTCTGATTATTTAAATCTGATTATTAAACTAGCTAACCTAATATCCCATCAGTTCTGCCGACTTACGTCGTCATCTGCACCTTAATTACATACAATTCTACCAGAATTAGAAAGGTGGCTTAGATATTTAGACCTATGAATAAAAGAACAGTTTTGTCTTAGAGGAAGAATGAACACAACGTTATTTTGGTTGACAGCCAGCAGCGTGCCCAAGTGTGACCAGCAGGACCAAGGAGGTGATTGTTGCCCTGTACTCGGTGCTGGTGAGGTCTCACCTCGAATATTGTGTCCAGTTCTGGGCTCCTCACTGCAAGAAGGACATTGAGATGCTGGAGAGGATCCAGAGATGGGCAACAAAGCTGGTTATGGGTCTCCAGCACGAGTCTGATGGGGAGGGGCTGAGGGAGCTGGGGATGTTCAGCCTGGAGAAGAGGAGGCTGAGGGGAGACATGATCATTCTCTGCAACTACCTGAACAAGTAATCAATGACATGACATGGCTTCAAGTTGCCCCATGGAATGTTGAGGTTGGAGCTGAGGCAGAACTGTTTCCCTGAGAGGGCTGTCAGCCCCTGTGCCAGGCTGCCCAGGGAGCTGGGGCAGTGCCCAGCCCTGGAGGGATCCCAAAGCCGTGGGGCTGAGGGCCAGGGGTTAGTGGTGGCTGTGGCAGGGTGAAGGCAAGGCTTGGACTCCACGATCTCAAAAGTATTTTCCAACTAAAACAACTCTATGAGTCTAACATTTTCTATTTCAAACCTTTATCACTGTTTTTGGAGGGACAGGAGTGGCAGATCACCTACATATATGGCAGTCACAGCACCAGAGAGCAGAGGCACTACTAACGTGTCTCACATGGTTCAGGCATAACAGGGAACCAGTGGGTGACCTCACAAGAAATTATTCTTTAGAAACACACAGCAGTAGATGGAGATGGTGTTGATTCAAAAAGTGACTTGAACATAGCAGCAACTTTAAATTATTAGTTGGGAGAACATCTGATTTGTAACCGTATTTAACAGTTCTCTAAACAGCTGCATCCCAAAAGCTGACAGAAATGCTGGTCTGCAGCCACTTCTATTATCAAAGCATAAGCTGTATTCTGTTAGGAAGGACACATCCCATGTTTCAGTGAAACACCTCTGAATTTACAGCAGTACAAATGAGAAAACAGGGCAAAAGCCTTCTAAAGTAAACAAGAGGCTGATTAAAAGGATTTTTACAGAGGAGGACAAGGGATTTTCACAAAGAATTAAACCCATTGGCTCAGGTATTGGGGAAGTACTCAGAAATGCTTGAAAAAGTGTACTTTTAAAATAGCATCTTATTACTATAGTTCCGATTCTGTTTATTGAGGAAGCAATTATGAAACTGGAATGACACATATCCAGCTGCATTAACCCAAGGACAGCAATGTTGGCTTTTGCTCAGCTCACACAACAAAAGACTACTTAAGTATTATTTAAGACCCGGATACTGAATCTGTCACTTTTATGCCCCAATTTTAGCACGCTCTGCCAAAGAATGTTTTCCAAAACCTCATGAAAGAAGGTCAAGGCCAG
Organism: Colius striatus; assembly: GCF_028858725.1. Taxonomy (NCBI): domain Eukaryota; kingdom Metazoa; phylum Chordata; class Aves; order Coliiformes; family Coliidae; genus Colius; species Colius striatus. Next base: position 998,911 of record NW_026908529.1, read on the forward strand.
CTGCACAGAAGGACACAGAGGGGTTCCTTCGGGACAAGTCCTTCCCCTTACCATCTGCTGACACAGCTCCCACCAACGCTCCTGGGGTAGAGCAGACGCAGAAGTATCAGCCTGTTAATTCTGAATGTGTTTGCTTTTGTGGCTTGGTTTCACCTCAGACATGCCAGACATCTCATTACGAAATGCAGGCAGGTGACTAGTTCTGATGCAGTTACAAGGCAAACATTCCACAGGAGGAATGCTTCGAAACGCTCCATGGTTTAAAAGCTGCATCACTTAGTAGCATCCTTTCAAGACAACTATTTGAGCTGTAGACTCTCCACCATCCTTCATTCAGCACATTGTTTCACAGGACACTGGTAGCACACACAGGCTTCCACTGCCTGTCAGGGTACAGATCCAGACTGACAAAGGCAGCACAAAAATTGAGTATCTCCTCTTCTAAATACCCTTTCCATACCGAGGTATTGCAAGACCATGTCTTCACTCAGTCTCTTTCCTGCACAAATGCAACAGTGTGGTCTCAAAGACTGCCCAACATCAATCAATCAGTGAAAACCACCAACCCTCCCTGCACCAACAGCTCAGTACCCCCAGAACCCCTGAAACCCATGACAAAATACAGCCTGAAATCTCTGCCATCTATATTACTCCTTTACAGGTCCAATAAAAGTTGCCTGCTCCCTCAGCTGTTTGCTTTTTATGTCAGAAGTAAACAAACTCCAGGCTCCATTTTTATTGGACTGTTCAAAGAGAAAGTTCCAGAGGCTAAAATCAGAGGTACATCACATAATAACTATGGTGCAAGAAATACAGCTGAGTTTTGGGGAACAGTAAATTCTGTGTATGCTACTCACAGACTCCTTTCAGTGACATTCACACCAACGTTTATTCCCAGGCTACCATGTAAGACGCAGCCATTAGTAGCTGAGAACACAACACAGTATGTTGGGGGGTAGCAGGTGAGCATAAAGCCAAGTAAGCACAAATGAAAGTGAGAGGAATAAAAAAGGGTTAGGCTTGCAGCTGCATGTGCAACTTCAGTTCTTTTCTAGGTTTGTCCCTCCTTGGCTGTACAAACTCAGTTTTCCCTTATCATTGTTTATATACATGTGTGAAGGCAAATGTAATTTAAAGCCAACTCCATAACCTAGCTTGATCAAATAGACAAAGAGAAGCCAAATTAAACATGGGGCCACACAAGGTGCCCATTACCAAGTATAATAAAAGGTTAGCTAGAAAGCTCTTACTGGGAGACAAAACTACTTGCCAGTAGCTTAAGTTCTCTAGACACCTCTTACATATGCTACAGGGGGAACAGGCACGTTGCAGTATTTAACCACAAAGGTTTTTGGAAACACAGGCAGTGCCTACACTGGATGTATTTGCCCAGCAGTTCTTGCACCAGCAGCTTCCACAGGAGTATCCCATTGGGAGAGGAAGGGAGCAAAATCAGGGAAAGGGGCACAGGAGAATGAAGGCTCCTGAACAATTGCTCAGGCTCTGGCCAAATAAGCTCTAGTGATTACCAGTAGATTCCCTTGGGTGTGGGTCAACCACTCATTTGTGTAGTCTCTGACTTTCAGTTATAGCTATGGAACATATAGGGGTGGAGATAACGAAGCTGGAGATGCAAGGAAGTAAAGCTACCAGGGAAAACTGAGAAACCATGCGTGGGAATGGCTCAGCTTTTGGTAAATGTGGTTTTGGAAGATGGTAGATGACATTGGCACATGAAGTAACTTGAAAACCTTGAGTAGGAACACAGTGAACCCTTCAGGGCAGATTTGTTACTACTGTCTTCTGCAACACCAAAATACCACACCACTTCCCAAAAATACAGGAGCAGCAAGCAGGCTGACATCAACACGAGTGGGAGTCCCACCTGCAGGGCTCCCTGTGTTCCACCTTAGTCAGATCCCTGAAAACATTACAACGTAGAAGTAGAGAGGATACACATACCAGTGGTGTGAACACAGAGCAGATGCTGTGCTCTCTTCCCACCAGGCTTGGATAGCTGGAGGACACGCTTACTCCTTTAGATGAGTCAGATTTTGCTCACTCAGTCAAAAAAAATGATCTCCACCTTCAGGTGAGGACTCAAAACTGCTACAGATAACGACGGAAAGTCTCGTTGTCTCTTACAAAACACATGTAGGATGAAAGGCATAAATGCATGAGCAGGTAAGGATTTCATCAACCAAAGGACAACAAGGTATTGATACCTCAGTAAGGCTGAGTTCCAGCAATGTTGGATAATGCAGTCAATGCCTCTCTGATTAGAAAGGCACAGTCTAAGAAAACGTTCTGTGGTAGAGCTCTTGCATTTCTGTTCAGTATGTTGCCAAATTTAACCTCATCAACCTGCTTGTTTGATATTAGACAAGTTCACAAAGTACACTACTAATGGCTGCATCCACCAAATAATGCACTAATTCCAGAAGCTGGCCACTGCCTTACACAGCACAGGGAGGATGGCAATGCTTCTGCACCACCTTTTCAGTGTCAGAGGACACTATGATTTGTGGCTATGAGGCTGCACAGAGTACTGCATGAAGGCTGAGCAGCAACATAACCAGCAGGCACTGCCACACAATCACAGCTGGAGAGTGGATGCCGTGAGCTGAAGCATATTCTGAGTACACACACACACCCCCCAGGGGAAACCTCGCACAGGACAGTTAGGACAGGTGAACAACTGCCTCTTTCAAGACACAGGTAAGTAGACAACACAGGTAACATCCCTGCCAAGGCAGGTCCCACCTAGATCAGGTCACACAGGAACATGTCCAGGTGGGTCTTGAAGCCCTCCAAGGAAGGAGCCTCCACACCCTCCCTGGGCAGCCTGGGCCAGGGCTCCCTCACTGAAACACTGAAAGAGTTTTTCCTCATGTTTCAATGGAACCTTTTGTGTTTCAGCTTCTTTCCATCACTCCTTGTCCTGTCATTGGATACAACAGAAAAAAAGGCTGCCCCAACCTGCTGACACCCACCATTTATATACTTATAAATGTTAATAAGATCCCCCCTCAGTCTCCTCTTCTCCAGACTAAACAGCCCCAGGTCCCGCAGCCTTTCCTCATCAGGAAGATGCTCCAGTCCCCTGATCATCTTGGTGGCCCTGTGCTGGCCTCTCTCCAACAGTTCCCTGTCCCTCTTGAGCTGAGGAGCCCAGAACTGGACACCGGATTAAATTAATGTTTGTTTTCTTCCCCAAGCTGAGCAGTCCTGTCTGTTTTCACTTGAGGCCGTAAGTGGCAAGTGAGCTCTCCCTGTCCTTGGAGATTCCAAAGGCCCTCTGTACTTATGGCTGATGGTGGTCCTTTGTTCCTAGGTGGCCCTAAACCAGGACACATTTGTCTAGAGGACCATGTAGGCTTGGTAAACATTCTGCTCATGAGCAAAACGTGATCATGGGTTGAGATGGGAAAAACACCAAAACCAAGAAACCCACACAAAACTTAGGAGACTTTAACCACATTTGTTCAGCTGAACACATGTGAATGATTCTGAGGCCAACCCTATATAATCTCTCTTTCCCAAAAGACATACCCCTTTGATTCAATGCATCTTAAGGACAGATTCATAAACAGCTTTTTTCTTTATAGGCTCACACTGCTGCTGCATCTCCCAGCTATGCCCCATCGTGTGAATATTCACTTTAACCTTACCCTTTCCTTGCATTCCTGTGGCCATCACTAGTCACTGTGAAGCTGCTGCAGCTCATACACCACGTGGGATTTTGTTATGGACACGGGAACGTTCTTCAGAGTAACCAGGTGCATAACTGTCTCTTATGTAGACAGGTGAGACACTTTTGAGGTAAGAATCATTCTTACAAAACAAGTGTTAACACGAAGTAGGAAGTCAAGACTACACAAAACTACAGTCAGGTTGTGTGGGTTTTTAAAGGTAACACTGATTAGACTGATTAATCACCCTCTGTGCTTCCAGAGAGTTGAGCCCCCGAGGCTAACAGTTAGAAGGAGAAACTTGAAGAAAGGGAGCGGATAGTTGGTGGCAGAGTTGGGACATTTCAATGCACAGGAAAGAGAGAACAGACACAGAGCTGAGAGATACATCATTCTCCACAGATTAAAGACCTCAGACAGTTAAAACTAGGAATAGGTGGAGATGCAAGATTAGTCTGCATCAGTAACATGTTTGCATTTTCAATTCAGCTGTTAGTTTAGAAGAGAGTCAAAGCAGCATAAACCACCAAATGGATATTCCAGCACAATTTAAGGACAATATATATACATATATACCAAATCTATATACAGCTCATGCCTGATAAGCTCCTCAGCGGATCATAGATCATATAATGGTAGGGCTGGAAGGGACCTTTAGAGATCATCCAGTCCAACCCCCCTGCAGAAGCGGGGTCACCTAGATCAGGTCACACAGAAACGTGTCCAGGTGGGTCTTGAAGCCCTCCAAGGAAGGAGCCTCCACACCCTCCCTGGGCAGCCTGGGCCAGAGCTCCCTCACGGAAACACTGACACAGTTTGTTCTTATGTTTAAGTGGAACTTTTTGTGTTCCAGCTTCATCCCATCACCCCTTGTACTGTTGCTGGCTACTATAGAAAAGAGGGATGTCCCAACCTCCTGACACCCAGCCTTCAGGTATTTATAAATGTTAATAAGATCTCCCCTCAGTCTCCTCCAGACTAAACAGCCCCAGGTCCTGCAGCCTTTCCTCATAAGGAAGATGCTCCGGTCCCCTGATCATCTTGGTGGCCCTGTGCTGGCCTCTCTCCAGCACTTCCCTGTCCCTCTGGAGCTGAGGAGCCCAGAACTGGACACAGGACTCCAGATGAGGCCTCAGCAGGGCAGAGCAGAGGGGGAGCAGAACCTCCCTTGACCTGCTGCCCACACTCTTCTTGATGCCTCCCAGGCTGCCATTGGCTTCTTGCCCACGAGGGCACATTGCTGGCTCATATTTAGCTTATTAGCAATCAGTTTATTAACTGATTTATTAACATTTCCATTGTCTCTCCATCCCCAGCTGAAGGCAACACCAACATTCTGCTGTTTTGCAACAGAAGGGACTGCAGTTTCATTCATGTTTCTGTGACAGTAGCTTCCAGCTCACTTTCCTCCTACACCTCCACCTCACCCTGGCAGCTGTTTGCATCCCTGGCCACCCTTCTATGGCACAGACACTGACCACTCTGACTTGTGGGGATCATGGAGCTTCTCTGATGTGAACAGTGGCAAAAATCAGATACCAAATTTCCCCAGCTGGGTCTGCCACGCAGCTTCACAAGCACTTAGGCTAGCCCAACAAGGAGAGTGCTATAAAAGCCCCTGAAGCTTACTGAGGCAGCAGCAGCGCTGCCAAATGTGAGAGTAAGACGGCTGTAGGACTCCCACCGAGAAGGGTGACTGCAGGAGTTCCAGCCTCCACCTGTTCACCACGCTGCTACGGCAGAGCCAGCTCAGCTGCTTGCAGAGCAGCTGCTGACCTGCTGCATCTTACAGCTTTGCATCTTAGTCAGTGCCCGTTCTCCCTAGTGCAGCGGACTGTGGCAGCTTCCACAGCTGCTCTGTGAGCAGCTGAGCCATCTCTGGAGGGAGGGTCTGCCATTCCCTCTAGCCATCTCCCAAGGAGCTCACCTCCCCTTTTACAACTCCCCAAATAAGCTGAGGAATAGCCTGCACATCCATTTCTCCAACTAAATGCGCTCTCGAGAAGTGTCTCAGGAGACACTTCTGCACCTTGCATGCAGAGGTGTTCACTGATACTCTGCTGATGTAAAAGCAATTCGAGGATTTGCAGTTCTCACTGGTGGTATCTAGCAAGCAAAAGCTAGCATAGACCTGTCCTGAGTTACTGTCCCTTAAAAAAACCCTAAGTATCACATAAAACCTTTCTACCAGTTACGATAACTTGCAGCTGATTTAACAAAAGGGGAGGGAAAAGCACCCTTAAATACAGGGAATGAAAAGTGTATATATGGTATGTCTGTATTCCTCTGTGTTTGTTTAAGAAACATCATAAATGGTCTTTAACTTCTGTTTCTAGGTTCACAGAACCACAGAATCTCAAGGGCTGGAAGGGACCTGGAAAGCTCATCCAGTGCAACCCCCCTGCCAGAGCAGCACCACCTAGAGCAGGGCACACAGGAACTCATCCAGCTGGGTTGGAATGTCTCCAGAGAAGGAGCCTCCACAGCCCATCTGGGCAGCCCCTGCCAGGGCTCCCTCACCTCAACAGGGAAGAAATTCTTCCTTGTGTTTCTTTGGAAACTCTTCTGTTTCAGCTTGTCCCTGTTTCCCCTTGTCCTATCACTGGCCATCCCTGAGCACAGCCTGGCTCCAGCCTCCTCACACCCACCCTTGATGGATTTATAAACACTAATAGGTTCACAGGAACTTTCTTAAATCACACCTTTAAGGTCACTTTTATACACTTTTGCAGAAACTGATGGGCCTGATTTTGCTTCTGTTGATAATTAGTGGAGAAAAGTGACAGGAATTACCAGGTTACATAAGGAAGATGGATTAAACAACATTTACACCAGAGTATACTTTGTAAAGACTCTAAATCAAAACTCTGGATGGCTCCAGATAGACTTACTAACTACCTCAGTAATGTAGTTGCAAACCAGGACGAGCAACAATAACATTTTTTCCCCAATTCACTTCCTTTTAGCTTTGGTTCATATATCTGCTTTGATATCTTATGTTTGTGCCTCAGACAAAATATCCTCTTCCTTCCAGCATCCCAGCCCCTGTGCACAACTTCCTCAGCCTTGGAGAAAGAGAGGATAGCATGCCCTGGAAAGTGTATATACCTACTACTCTGCCAAAGAGGAAAACCTCTCGAGACAAAATAACCCCACTGCAGGCCTCTGTCTGATTTTTGCTTGTCAACATTTCAACCTCTTCAACAAAATCTGACTGAACAGCATTCAGGTTTAACAGAACTTTCCATGCACTTCAATACCACATGCATCTATTCATCAAAATGCACTGCAACGTAGGGTTTTGATGTAGACAGATGAAATCTGGAGGGTGTTTCCACAGATGGTGGCGGCTCTGTTAACTCTAGTACTGAATTTCAAGCTTCTTCAGACAATCACCTTAAACCATCAAGCCCTCAGTGAAGTGTTTCACCATCTGCCTAGGATTTGAAATGTAGGACTGGGCCTAATTAGTAGCAAAAATAAACAAATAAGGAAGGAGCAATCCCAAACCAGGCTGTTCTGCCCCACACCACAAACCCACTGTCCTCATCACCTCAAGCCAATTTTCTCTGTATGCTCCAGCACAGCCGGCGAGTGCCAAAGCTCAGCTCTGGATTTCCAACACTCACCCAGGTTCTACAAGATCCCTGATACACGTGCTCACTGCAGACACACATTTACTCCCCGTTTGCTTCCTTCCTCAGCTTCCCTCTCCAAATGCCACTAGCTACTTCTGTTTTGATTAGGACTCAGCTTTCCTGGTCCCCAGTAGAAGTCAAAGACGACAAGCCTGCAATAATACGCTCTACATGGAGACTTCTGCACTTCAAACAAGCACTGGTATGTACTATTTAACAATGAGAAGCAATGTGATATTGACCCCACTTGCTTGCCCAGAACTTCCAGTTTCCCCAGGCAATTAAGAAGCTTTTTACAGGCTCATAACAATGCAGAAATGGCAAAGATGTGCTAGATGAATGGATGCATCCTTGCAAAAGCACGAGGTCACATGTGTAATAATATATGCCAGTCAGCATTCAGCGTGTCATGTCATGCCCAACTCGATCTTAGGATAAAGTAGTTAAACTGTGGCTAAAATACCAGGAATTTGAAGAACAGACACTTGATGGTCAGTCAAATTAAGGGAAAAGGTTTCTTTTCAGATGCTGCTTACATGTCTAGTTTTCCATTCATTCCTCTGTTCACAATCATACCTGAATAGTCTCAGTAATTTTCCCTCCTTCTTTTGTTACAGGTACAACAACAGGAGCAAAAATTACAACATCTATAGGACAGCACAGTGCAGGAGGACTCCACGAAAGAAAAAAGGCTCTCTTCCATCTCTACAAACCTTATATTGGCAGTAACTTGCAGCAACATTAAGAATTTTCAGATGAAAGTGAAAAATTTCAAACCAACCATGTTCCTTTCAAGGAGAAAACAAAACACACCAACCCCTGCGTGCTGCTCCTCCCTTCCTTCCTCTCACCACCTCATGAAAGACGATCCCAAAGGAGGATCAGGTTTAAGGTCCCAGTTCAGAAATCCTGTCGCAGTCCCTTAACATGGCAACAGCTCTGGACTTGAGAGCCAGGTCCTAACAAACATCTTCTAAATGGAACAACCCATCTCATCCTGAGAGACCACACTGCTCAGGAAGAGACTGGCAAATCACAACCCTTGATACTCACAACTGCGTTATTTCATTGCATCTGTTTACCTCCAGCACCCTTCCCTCCGTTACCATCTTTAACATCTGAGACTTACACCAAGCAAAAGAGAACAGACACGTTTCCAGCACATGCAAGTAAAACGAAGCCACAGCATTCAGCCTCACTGCCAGCATCCAAAAAAAGCTGCGAGTACCATTTTTCAGCACAGAAACAGATCCACAAGCCTCATCCTTTTCTCTGACCTGGGGAAAGCTCATGTGCACCACACAGGGTTCCACTCGCCTCACCTCTCCAGTCTGCTTTACCCTTTGACAAACAGATCTCCTCCTACAACTTCGGGAGAGCTGTTCACACGCAGCTATGTGCAGAATTCAGCTCCTAACAGACAAGCAAACTCTATTATTCATTCCATGCCGACTTACTGAAAGCCCAAATGACCATACTGAGACAAACTCACCCAGGTGAACATTCCTTGGATTTAACAGTGTTACAAAGGACCAACTGCTACTCTTCCTCTTTTTGTTTCCCATCTACAAGAAACCCAGTGGACAAGGCACGTTGCTGCACTGGGCATGGCTTGTCTTTGGAAAGCAAAATCGGGCTTTAGGACTTGTCATTTTGATACGACACTGACTCAAACACTTCACCCAAGCTTAGAAGGTGTATCAGGACAAAGCTGAAAAAGAGCAAGAGTGTAGATGTTTGTAAGGGCACCATATTTACACTGCACACACACACACACACGTGGCTGACGTGCTCCGACCTTAAATAATGCATCTAGCTCCAGGCACCTTATCACCAGAAGGGTAACAGCAACCTGAGCGTGGTTCAGAGCAGATCAATCAAAATGATCAATGCTGAAGGAAGGACTTGAAAGGCAGAGCTGAAAACTCCATAGCGTGGCTGTTTCATGAAGGGAACTTTCATTGGGTGAAGGGGAAGAGAAGTCCCAACAAAAGCATCATCCATCAGAAGTACATCAATATGCACAATTAGCAAAGGACTGACTGGAGGAAAAAACCCATCTGTGACTGTAATCTGCTCACAACCAAGGGGGGAACTCTGACAAGAGAGTAAAATTATCTATTGCAAGCTCAGAACTCTAGGTGTAATGAGACTCAACAGTTAATTTCCTCAACTATTACAGGAATTTTGACTCCACATCCAGTAAGTTTTTTACCCACAGCCAGATCTCATCAACTGAGCACAACCTCACCATGAAAAGGTAAAGGAAGGAAAGATGTTGTTGCAGGGTTCAAGCTTGCATTGACAGGAGCTGGACTGTGTAAGAGAGAAGCTTCTTTCTTCTGCCTGGACTGTACAAAACGATACTGGTAGCTACACAGATTGCAGAAGGCCTGAACTCATGCAACACTATGCACACACAAACCCACGATGAAGCGTGTTCAAGGCATTTTTGAACAGCAATATGTTGTTCCAACACATTCATAAGATAACACCTTTGCCTTGAAAAGGCCTTTTCTGGTGACTAAATTTCTCAGATTAATGAAACTAACAGGAAGAGGGGCTCAACCACCTTTCAGGCAACGGGCTCTGTTGTACAAGCAGCACTGCTGAGCAACATCACTCATTTAAAGGCATGGTTGTGCGCTGGCTACTACTGTTACCACGGGTCAGTTAGCCAGCTAACATGGAAGCACTGTGTACAGCAATAGAAATGACCTGAAATGTACTCTGAAACAAAACAGATGCTGCTGCTGCACGTGAAACGGAGACAAACTGCTTTTGACTGATAGAAGCTTCACATTACTTTATGTATATCCTAGATTTCATCAGAAAGGAAAAGGTGACAAATGTGTTTTGTCATAAGAGCCATGCATTGCATACACACACACACACACGTATATATACATATATAAGTAATATCTTCACTCAGAAAGACACATCTCTCAGTAATACTCCAAATGACCCAGGCACAGGGTTCCCATGCGATGACACACACTCTTTTTCACTGCATTTCACACTGTGATAGGTCTTAGAAACCCAAAGACACTGATAAACTGTAGATGATTAAAGCATAAACAAAGATGTCTCACATTTCCTTCTTGTTCCCTCCTTTAGGGCTCACAACTTCATGCTTCCCACATGCTTGTTGATTATTCTCCATTACTGCTTTCCATGTTTGGAACAGCACACCTTATTCACATTTAAATGCATTGCACTGTTGTGCAGTTGGATGCACTTGGATTTTATTTCCACAGCTCTAAGGATATCTTTGTTCCTAAATGCATTTGTTTTTTTAATTAACAACGCTGCCATTCTTCATAAGTTTCTATTATTTGGGAAGCAAAAAGAATGACACAGAATGACAGAAAATCGGATGGAAAAAAAGGCATTTTATCCTTGAAGTAAATTCACAGAGCTGTAAAGAGCAGTTTCACCAACTGAAAAGGTAGAAAGGAGGGAAGAAAAGAGGGGAAACCAGGAGGAAGGGTGCTCCTCCTTTGATAAGCACTGCATTCATCCAGCAGCAAGGGGCATGGGGGAGGGGGAGAGAGCACCTCCCGTGCCAGTACAAAGCAGTGAGTGTAAGAATTTGGTACATTCTCTGTCGGATTCTAGGCTTTGTGGATAATTCCAAATGCAAGCAGGTAAGACTGATATTCAGGCCCTGAGGGCCAGGGTAAGACAGTAGGATCAGAAATGCACCCCAGCAAGGAGCAACGGCAACAGCAGCAGCATTCCTCCCATGTTTCGGTCACCTTCTAATTAACCTAATGAAAGGTGTATTGTTTAAAGAAGCCTGATGAGAATTACCACAGATATGGCCAAGCCATCACAGGGAACAGTGAAAGGGAATCACTGCATAATCGTGGAACACCCCCCTGCCCCGTCACTGCCAACGTCACAGAAAATGGCCAACCACGTAAAAAGTTAAGATGCCTTTCTGCCTTCCTAACATGGCCCTAGCCAGACCCAAAATGGTCTCTCTAGCTGATAGCGCTCTTCTGATCCCAGAGAAGACGTCGTTGCAACTGCAGACTAACAGAAGGGCTCCTGCTTCACAAACCACACCACAGAGCTTGGAAATAGCTCCCTCAGCTTTGTCATTATGTCCGTGTCTGGCATCTGGGGCTCCCGTGCGTGAAGGCGTTCATGCCAGCTCCCACGTCCAGGCTGCTCTGCTTAAAGCTAAACCCGAGGGCCACACGGCCCTCCTCTCCCCAGCAGCACGACAGAATTGGTCCCAGTTCCTTCACCTTTACCAGGTTTGGGGTTTGTTTTTTTTGTCTAGGAAGGAGTATTTTAAAACCAACCAAGCAAACCACACACACGCTTCAGAGTATCACCACAGGGATGCTCCCAGGTCCCAATTACTGCAGAATAACTCTGTAATTATGTCTTCATTTCACTAACTAATCTCAGATGAGCTTTTAAAAAGCAAGAAAAACGTTTGGAGTCGTATTCAAACGTTATCTGGATGAAACCCGACATTTATTTATCCTTTTCCAAGCTTAATCCAGTTTAATTGAAAACCTTTTTTTTCCCCTCCCCTTTTCCAAAAGAAAGGCACATCAGCTCACAATCAGTCTGGTGACAAAAGATAAACCCTGTTAAAAACAAAAGCGTGGCATTTGAAAACAAACAAAAAGCACGGGAGCAATTCCTAACCAAGCAGGACCGTGTGAAGAAACACCACCAGTCCTTCGCTCAAACCTCCAGCCACAGAGACTAAGCGCAATCTAAAGACCTTATTTACTCAAATCGTACACCGCCAACAAAACCACTATCCGAGGCAACGCTTTTAATTACAGATGTACCTAAAGACCTAGGAAAAAAAAACCCAAGCTTACTTCTCTTCGCGTGAAACCGGAGCCCCACTGAGCTCAGCCAAATGTGGCTGCCTGAGATGGAAGGCAGGGGAAAAAAAATGAGTCTTACTTGGTGTACAAAGACATCAACTGGAGACTCCAAGGGGCTTCCCTCTCGGTTGCTCATGGAGATATACCCGTATCCCATTCTCCCATTAAACCATTTGCAATGGCCGGTTCCGTGCAAAACCTGGGATTCCTCCTCTTCCTCCTGCTCCGGCAACTTCCCGGGCTTGTCTCCACCTTTACTCGCCCCTGCTGAGGAAGAGGGAAAGGCGTGGGGGGGCGGGATGGGGGGTTGGGAGTGGTGCGGGGAGAGGGGGGATGGAAAAAGAAGGAAGGTGGGGGACAAGATGCAAAGGATAGAGTTAAATTCTGGTAACAGAATTGGCGCTGTATGAAGGGGTCACTACAGAAGGAACGAGGGGGAAACGACAACAAAAAAAATCGAACAGAACAAGAATGCAAACGCAAACGGACGAAAGATATTTTTTTTTCGTTAAGCCCTAAAACAAGCAACTTCTCCCCAAAATGCGTGAATAAAAAAGGGCAATGAAAATGCCCGGAGGTTAGAGGGAGGAAGCACCGCGGCACGGAGCCTCTCCCCCGCCCTCTGTGCCTGGGCAGCCCACGTTGCTGTACATACGTGCATTTTTCCATTTAACTCCATCTTTCAGCCACATTACAGCCCGGAACGCGATACTTTACTTGAATATTGCTGGTTTAAGACCGATCCCATTTCTCAACAGAAAACTCTCAGCCCAATTAGTCTCTCCTCGCAAGGCGCAGGACCCGAGGGAGGGGGGAGAGGCCGGTCGGGGAAGGGGTGCAGGAGAGAGAATAAGCCAAATTGGGTAGATTGCACAACTAGTTACTGCACATGCGGCGCCGAAACCACTATTTTGCACCGTGTCTCCATCTCTCCTTGGAATAAACTTTCGATTAAAGTTGGGACAGGTGTACGGCCGTTTTCTCTCATCCCACCACGGCAACTGTGCTTAATCAAACAGGAACAATTCAAACAATAGCCCCCTGAAAGCTTTTCAAGTTGTGAATCGGTGTGGGCTGTACGGAACAGTTTCTTAGCTGGGTAACAATGGGTTAGGAGAAAGCCCCCTTGCGCGAGCTGCTAAAAAAGGGTAATGCATAGTTGGGTTAAAGGGGGAGGGGGGGAAAGGGGGGGGGGTTAGAGAGAATGAATGAGCGAGTGAAAATCATAGTAAAACAATAGAAAAAAAGAAAATTAACCTTCGGCCATGTTGCCCCACGGGCCCTCTGCTCCAAACTCGTGAGATGAAAACTTTCCCTGCGGATCGAAGTGCTCTTCTGCATGGATCTCACTGAAAACAAAGACAGACAGGCAACTGGTTATAAAATACAGCACCACAGAATCACAGCATGGTAGGTGCTGGAAGGGACCTTTAGAGACCATCCAGTCCAACCCCCTGACAAAGCAGGTCCCACCTAGATCAGGTCACACAGGAATGTGTCCAGGTGGGTTTGGGAACCTCCAGAGAAGGAGCCTCCACACCCTCCCTGGGCAGCCTGGGCCAGGGCTCCCTCACCTCAGCACTGACACAGTTTTTGCTTATGTTTCAATGGAACTGTTTGTGTTCCAGCTTCATCCCATCATCCCTTGTCCTGTCAGTGGATACAACAGAAAAAAGTGCTGCCCCAACCTCCTGACATTGAGATATTTGTCAATATTAATGAGATCTCCCCTCAGTCTCCTCTTCTCCAGACTAAACAGCCCCAGGTCCCGCAGCCTTTCCTCGTATGAAAGATGCTCCAGTCCCCTGATCATCTTGGTGGCCCTGTGCCGGCCTCTCTCCAGCACTTCCCTGTCCCTCTGGAGCTGGGAGCTGACAGCTCAGGTTTTCTGTGTCAGGAAGGCTCAGAACCAGCAGGCACGGTGTCTGCTGGTGAAACAGCAGTGGCTCCTGCGTCCTTCTTGATGAAGGCCGAGCTACATTTGAGAATCTCTTTCCCAGTCCCTCGGCAGGTGCTCCCTTGCCGCCCCGGCGCCAAAAGCCCACCCGGTGCGTGCGGCCGGGAGCCCGTACCCGGGGCCGCCATCCCAGCTCCCCTCACAGCCGCACGGGCCGCCCCGGCAGAGGGCGACAGCCAGCCAGGCATCCATCCCGCCGCAGCGAGGCACCCAGCGCCGCACGGCCGCGGGGCCACGGCAGCAGGCGAGGCGATCCCAGCGCTGGCCTCTCCTCACACTGAGGCGATCGCCAGCGCCGGCCTCTCCTCACACTGAGGCGATCAGCAGCCTCCTCACACTGAGGCGGTTCCCAGCGCCGGCCTCTCCTCACACTGAGGCGATCGCCAGCGCCAGCCTCTCCTCACACTGAGGCGATCAGCAGCCTCCTCACACTGAGGCGGTTCCCAGCGCCGGCCTCTCCTCACACTGAGGCGATCAGCAGCCTCCTCACACTGAGGCGATCCCAGCGCCAGCCTCCTCATCCTGAGGCAATTCCAGCGCCAGCCTCCTCATCCTGAGGCGATCGCCTAGCCTCCTCACACTGAGGAGGTCACCAGCCTCCTCATCCTGAGGCGATCCCAGTACCAGCCTCCTCATCCTGAGGCGATCCCAGCGCCAGCCTCCTCATCCTGAGGCGATCACCAGCGCCAGCCTCCTCATCCTGAGGCAATTCCAGTACCAGCCTCCTCATCCTGAGGCGATCCCAGTACCAGCCTCCTCATCCTGAGGCGATCACCAGCACCAGCCTCCTCATCCTGAGGCAATCACCAGCACCAGCCTCCTCACACTGAGGCGATTGCCAACGCCAGCTTTGCTCCTCACCCTGTGGCAGCTTCAATTCACCCTTGGATGGCTTCACCTGTATCGAGGCCATAAAGAAGAGACATGCAGAGTGGAGATACTGAGTGCAGAGTGGAGATATAACCGTGTTCTAATGGACGTGCTGCTTTCAGCTAGGTGCAGTTAAACACTAGCTGTGTGTCCCCAGGGGTGTGAAGAAGAGTCCAAAGACCTGCCTATGTATAAACAGACACAAGCACGAGATACAGAATCAGCTGGGAGTTTATGCTCTTGATATCTCAGCATATATGGCTGACAAACATACACAAAGCGGGAAAAACCATCTCAGGATGTTCAGTGCCTACATTAAGGACACCCTAAATGTACACATTGACTGCACGTTTGAAAACACCATTATTGATGGAGGAAATGTTAAGTTTACCCTCCAAATCTGAAGGAATTCCCCCTGGAGCTGGCCCAGGGCCATCTCTGTACCTTCTCAGTCTGCTGGGGGACACACACACATCCAATTGCATTTGGCAGGAGAATGCTGACCTGACCAGACTGCAGACTTCAGCCTTCTTCCAGAGAGGCTCTTTTCCTCTTGTAGAAAGAGACTGCAGCACAGGCAGAATTAACTGGCATGCTCTGCCAAACGGGCCTTTGGGGCTGCATCTGTTACAGTATCCTCAGGAGACCTCTCCTGGCTACACTGACCATCTCTCAGCAGCATGAGCCTGCGGCTGCATTTGGCAGTGTCAGGAGTGCTGTCTGTCTGAAATACCAGAGGGGAATTTTACAAGCACCTGCTTTTTTGACAGCCATCACAGTGCAGCCTGTCTTCTCCCAGGAGGGGCCACCCTGGGAGACACCTGAGACAGCTCACCCACATCCCACTCGGTGGCAGCAGCAGAACCTTGCAGCCACACACTTGGTCTCCTTCCTCAAACAGTCCTTATAGAGTCAGGGAACCCGGCCCTGCCGCTCCCCAGGGCTGCAGAGCAGACACAGCACACCTCTGGGGAGCCTGGCACTTGGTGCCCAGCCATTCCCCAGTGGGCTCCAGCGCAAGCACAGCCTGGCACAGCTCTGCCTGCAGCCCGGCTCACACAGGCACCGCACCCTGGGCACCCAGAGCTGTGTCCCAGCCGGGCCCAGTCCTGGCCAGCCACACATGCTGGGCCACGGGTGCTAAGCACACAGCTGTGACCTGTGCTGGTCACAGAATGGTAGGGGCTGGAAGGGACCTTTAGAGATTATCCTGTCCAATCCTCTGCCAAAGCGGGTCCCATCTAGATCAGGTCACACAGGAACGTGTCCAGGCGGGTTGAGAAACCTTCAGAGAAGGAGCCTCCACACCCTCCCTGGGCAGCCTGGGCCAGGGCTCCCTCATCCTTACAGTAAAGAAGTTTTTCCTTAAGTTTTTGTGTTCCAGCTTTTGTCTATTTCCCCTTGTCCTGTCACTGGATACAACAGAAAAAAGTGTCACCCGTCCCCTTGACATCCACCTTTCAAATACTTGTATTAATGAGATCCCCCCTGAGTCTCCTCCAAGATGAACAGCCCCAGGTTCCACAGCCTTTCCTCAGAAGGAAGATGCTCCAGTCCCCTGACCATTTGGTGGCCCTATGCTGGCCTCTCTCCAGTAGTTCCCCGTCCCTCTTGAGCTGAGGAGCCCAGAACTGGACACAGGACTCTTAAATGAGGCCTCACCAGGGCAGAGGAGGGGGGAAGGAGAATCCCCCTTGAGGTTGGGGCAGAAGTATGCCAAAGACCTGTCTACAGGCACTGGAAGTCATCAGTCTGCAGAAAGCATCAGGTCAGAAGCAGCAGCCCTGTCTCTGCAGTGGAGAGGTAAGCACTGCCCACACACCTCTAATTCAGCCAGTGCAAGTCCCACCAACTCCCCAGTTCATATCCAGTGACCCCTTTTACCACGTTTCCTCCCCATCTTTAGTTCTTCACACCTTAACCTTCACTTCCATCCTGATTTTGCTCCTGATAGTCCCATTTAGCTTTCACATGGTGATATGCATGAACTGCTTCAGAGGTCACAGCTGGCTACTCAAGGAAAGAAGGATTTTTATACCAATAAACTTGAACCAGGTGTGTTTCAAGCCTTTACGTGTAAACCTGTCCCTGTGGAATGGTTTTTGCTTTAACTCAATGAGAGTCTACTTTAGGAAAACAATTCCAAGCTAAGTGAAAATGGATTTACATGCCTCACACAAACTGTAGTCCTCGACAGTGTAAGAAAATCCACAAGCTTAAGCAAACTCACCACCTGCTGCCACAGAAGGGAACACGGTGGTACTCTGTTCCCAATGCAGCAGCCGGATGCTTCCACCACAGCCATTAGTGTGCACACAGCCTCACAATTCATTTCCAGTACTAACTCCACCTTCAATTCGTACCCTTCTTCCACTTACAGTCTCAGCCATCATCTGTAATTCAAGAATACCTTGCAGGTCTGTGAGAGCTCCCACGTGACCCTGTTACACGGGCAAGATCACACGTGTGAAAAGGGCACGCCGCAACATCACGACTTCTGTTCTTCCCTGGCCTGCTGAGAGCAGGCTAGCACAGCTCTACAGGTACAGCTTCATCTGGCCTAGCATCTCATGCTGCAAAAGGGAAATCAGGTTAAACAAGGCACTCGGGGATGCATCAGCAGAGAGAACCAGGAGAAAGGAGCGTGTGCTGTGGCCAGGCTGACTACACAGACATGTGGTGGGTCAGCCTGGGTAGAGGAAGCTGTCCTACTAACACAGTACATGCAGCATCTTTCAGAAGAAGCCACTCATGTAGTGCCTTAGCTACCAGTGACTGCAGTGAAGTGAATTGGGTTACAAAGCCAGGATTCAATACATTGCACAGCATCACTTTGTTATGTGACTACCTGTACCGAGCTTGCCTGGTGGAAGGCTGGAATAGAAAGGGAGTATGACTGCCAGCATAAGAAAGAAGCACTAATCAGCTGCCATCCCTTTGTTTTTCACCAATGAGGTAATCAACGTGCACACCTCATTCTGAATTGGTCTCTCACTAAGTCAGTTTCCTTTTGATACCCACTTTCTTCAACACAGTTGAGGCAAACTTTCATAAATCTGGGTATACATTTCTGCATATGCTACATGTGTGTACAACACAGAACCTCAGGGGCTGGAAGGGACCTTGAAAGCTCATCCAGTTCAACCCCCTGCCAGAGCAGGACCTCCTAGAGTAGGTCACATAGAAACATGTATGTATACAACAGATTTCATGCATTTTTTTAGCTCTTCATAATCAAAATCCCTCTTCTACAAAATGCATCTTAACCAGTGTAAAGACTGTTATTATTCTGCCAAATTCAAAAGCTTTCCAGTTCGACTCATCCGTGTTTTATGCAAGAATTAAGCAAGAAATGTGGTTCATTAAGAAAAATGAGATGAAACACCTTGGATATGTTGCAATATACTTAAGATTTTATGGGTAACTTATCACCTGAAGTGTCTCACAGACATTCACATTCACCTGGCAGCTGGGAACCACTTCAATCACCACTTACAAAGGAAACCAACATGCTGCTTTGCTGGCTTCTTTTTCAAATTAGCAACTAGAAACAGATGAGAAGCACAAACCCCAAGAGTCCCTCCAACAAAAAAGGCCACCAACAATCCAGATTTCTGAAACCCTCTGAACTCGACTGCATTACTACAAGAGGTATTTTCTGAGGAGTTCTTGTTCTGAAAAGAAGGGGGGCGGTGCAGGCTAAACCCTAGAAAGCAAAGCGGAAGAAATCATCCCTTTATGGCAGTTCGTGGTGAGGGAGTGACTCAGCTAAGGAAAACTGCAGAGCCCATTTGGAGACACTGATTCCGAGAGCAGTAAGGGCTGCAGGCAGAAATCTGATGCAGCTGCACCGCCAGAAATTTCAACCTTCACAAGCACGTAAGCACCAAGATAATAATTTGCAGTAACCCTATAGGTTCTGTCTATCCTTGCAGCAATTTTTTGGTGTGAAAAGAACACGTGAGGGAAGTGAGGATATATTCTCTACCTATTTCTCATACCGACCAAGCAAAAAACACAGGGTTTCATCATAAAAAGTCAAATGTCATTTCTAAGGTGTTTAAAATTTGTATTATAACTGCTCTGAATTTTGAATTAGCCCTTCTACAGACTCAGCAAGCAGTCGGCTCTGCCCTGCAAGCTACTGTATGCAAAACTTGGGGAGGCAGTTCTTTGTGCATTTAGGACTAGTGCAAGAGTGACCAAGGGATGAAAAACCTCCAGCACCCTACTCTCCACTGGAGTGGTTTTTTTACCTGTAGATCTTACAAGCTACTTTTAAAGAGTGGGAAAAAGACAGTTAAGAAAAACAGCCTTGTGGAAGGGATTTTGAATCACCAAACATCACGAAACAAGAGGCTACACACATCCAACAAAAATCCCGGGGAGCAGGTCTTACGGATTAAAAACTGCACGTGTGCATCACTGCCCTCTAGTAATTGCAACAGCCGAGAATCACAGTCGCTACTGCACTTACAAGCAGCAGTGATTGTGAGTATTGTACGGACTGAGAAGGAACCTAATTCTGCACTGAAGAGTTTACGGTGTAAATAGAGCAGAGGGAAGGCACAGAGAAAGGGCTCAGGCAAACAAGAGAGGTATCTCAAGCCATGCCAGGCACACTATCGTTGTAGCTGCCTAACTCTTTTCCTTCATTAATAAACAAGCCCTGTGTTCCTCCACAATGATTCACTGTTCCCACAAGCGGGGAAGCCAAAGCCTTTCTGTCAACTGGCCCCACCGATTTCTTTCACCCCGGAGGGCGCCCACACGCGAGAATCACAAAATGGCTGATCAGAAGCCGCCTCACTTCATGGCCACAACTCAAGCGGGGACCAGCTCTCCAAGACACAGCAGCCTTCAGGGCCAGCCCTGCCCCTCGGAACACTCCCCGTTCCCCCACAGCGGGGGCAGTCCCGGGGCCATGGGCCACAGCGGGTTGAGGCAGAGCCGCCGCAGATGCAGGCCGCAGCCGTCATGGCCGTCGTGGCAGGCCTCCCGGCCAGCAGGCCTTCTCCAGCCACACCAGCCAAAGGGCAGGAAGGAAACAAAGCGGTGTCTGCGTCCCTGGGAATGGTCCGTGGGCTGCTGCAGCACACAACAGCTCTTTTCCCTTCCCTTCTTTCCCTTCCATGAAGGAGGAAGAAATGAAGGGGATCATTTTGCCCGATTTCCCCTCAGGTACAAGTAAGGGCTAAAAGTCTCATGAAGAAGGTTTTAGCATTTAAAGAAATAGCTGAGAAAGTTGTAATGTTGCAAGGGAGCTTAAACCTCATATCCCTCAATGTCAAAGGAACAATAATAATGTGTGGAGGTCAGACTGAGACAGATCATAGAACGGTAGGGTTGGAAGGGACCTTTAGAGACCATCTAGTCCAACCCCCCAGGTCAATCTGCTGCCTGCAGATGGTTGTCCTGCTTGAGTTTTGCTGTATTTTATAGTACTTTAACTATTTGCCCTGCCTATAGGTGAAGTACCATAATCCATACACTGCTGGGCAGAGTTTGACCCGTGAGATATCCCTGTTTGTTTTCTTTCCTGCTAGGTGGGCTTGCATGTTGAAACACTAGTCTGGCTTCTGCATGTGATACTGAAACCACTTTTATTTGTGCTTTAAACAGGCAAGACAAAAAAGTGATTGCCTACACAGATCCTTAATAATTGTCACATGTATAGTTTTCACACGTGGAAAGGTGTCTCTTCCGAGATAACACCGTCTTTGAAACCAGTTGTGCAGATGAAAGGTTAAGTCCTCATTCTTCTAAAAGCATATACTAACGAATTTTGAGCTAAGGCAAGAACAAACAGGCAGCGCCATGTTTTCTTGTAAATCAATTTATAACCTAGGAAAGCACATTCCTCGGTGACAAGTTTGCATTGGGAAGGAATTCACACTTACAGCTGTAACGAAAAGAAGTGCTTGCAGAAGTTTTTAAGCATCGCAGTCAAGAGATTTTTCTCCTCACGTCCTGAGAGCACCTGTATTCTCCAGTGAGAGCAAAGGGTCCCCAGAAGATCACAAGCAAGATTCGGGTTACAAAAAGCAACAGAAAGTGTTGTGGGAGAAACAGAGTGAATTAAGCGCATACAGACTGTACTATCAGATCCTACATTACTGCGCTGAAAACGGTTGCACAAATGCATCTAGTATACAAAGCACAGAGTGTATTTATGCTGAACAGGCATCGTGATCCTCCAACACCAAGAAAATTCGTCTGTGTTAATGTCCTCAAGTAATATAAATTGCTTGCGTCAACAAACACAGAACAATTAGCTTGTTACCCTTAAACCGAGTTTAAAATAAGCAAATTGTTTGATGACTTTGATGTTTTCCACCCAAAATGTGCTGGCTAATTTTTCCATTCCAGTTCCCATTCCAATCTTTTAACTGCCTTAATCTCCTGCCCTCAGATGTTGACCTCCTAAGAACAGAGGTCATAGGTTAGCACAGACAGACCTCAAAAGATCTGGACTATCAATTCATGCCTGAAAGATTTCTCTTCCACAAAAGAACGACTAAAAAAGCAAATTCCAAAATCCAGCTCCACAGGCTGTGTAAAATAGAAACTTGTTGATGTGTTACTTTCAGAAATATTCTTAGAAGGTTGTATCTGAACAACATGAATTGATTTCTGCAGGACACAAAACTGACTAAAACCAGTGGCATCGACACGATGACCGAACCTCAAAGCTAAAACAGGAAAGCTCTAGACATGAGAGGATGAAGAGTGAGCATCTTTAACCGCAGACGTGTGAGTGTTTTAAATGTTTCTAATCTCTATGTCTCAAAAGAGTATTTTTCCCAAGTCAGGCATTTTTAAACACCATTTTTGTTTTCCTGTAAGCGTGCAAGTCTGAGCTCAGCTAACCTGGAAAATGAGGCAGCACCAGTTTATACAGACTTTACTGATTGTTAGTGAGACTACCACCTCGTTTTCCTGCCATCATCAGCCATACAGCAGATTCCTTGCTGCTTGTCTGATCAATGAACACTAAGCTCTCGTTAAAAAAACCTACCAGATGTTTCTTTTCTAAAGCATAAATGAAATGTATAGATTGTAAAAGTGAGTTAGAAATACAGAGAAACAACAAGAACAAAATGTTAGAGAGAATAACTTCTGAGCTCCAAGTAAAATGTGCACAATGTATGTAAGTACAAACATCCTAAAAGTGGAGTAACAATACCCCCACAGTTAACAACATAAAGTCGCGTTGAACTGTTTAACAAAGCAAGTTAGAACGCTCTGTGGAGTCTCTTTTTTTGACTTAGGAAACTGAAGTGCTCAGCACACTTGAAGTGATTATTAAAAGGAGATGCAGGCATGTTACGATGTGAGCAGCAAACCAGGGTTCCCCAAAAATAAGTCAAAGCACAACTGCATGGAAAGATACGCCCCATCAGCAGGAAATTAAACGTTTCTCATACACTCACTGGAACGTTTCACAACAAACAACTTGGGAAAAGGGGTATAAAGAAAACGAAACCTTTAAAAAGGTAAAGAGCCAGGCTTACATCTGAGCTACACACAGTTTCTAATCCTGTTGCCAACTAGGGAGGATTCCCTCCTGTTAATGGAAGAAGTAACACTGGGTAACTACAGAACAACTCATCTCAGGATGCACAGACTGAAACACTCTATTGTGTTGTTTCACATCATCAGTTCAGCACAGCAAAAATGCAGAGGTGCTAATTTTAAACATCAGCAAATCTGGAACTGAATCTGAAACACTGAACCATCTCAGCTTTTCTTGTCTGTCAAAAGATAAGGCATTTCTCACTAAAGAAATAAAAGCATTCTGGCTGATGCAAAGGCTGTTGTAACCGTCCCTGCAGACAATGGAATAAGAGCAGTCTGTAGTTTGCTATTGTTTTCAGAGCTGTCTGAAGTAAATTGCATGCTTCGCATTTAAAATGTCCAACAGCTAAAAGAGTAAAAACTCCAAGTAACTTCTAGGCTACAGAAAGCTATTCAGCACAAGACCAGCACAATTTAGACCTGGTTTTGTCCTTTCAGCTATTCATTGTAAAAACACTAGTGCCAGGAGACTCAACACCAACATGGTTATAAATGAATGGAGATCAAAGGAAAGAAATTGTTTGGCTCACTCCCATATTTCATAGTGACCCTTCACAACTCCTTCCTCTTCACCTGTTCCCCTGGTCTGTTACTGAGCAAACCCAGGTCCCTCTGCTCCATCAGTGACGCTGGCCTCGGCTCCCTGTTTCTCCAGCTCGGCCGTGACCACCTTTGTTCTCTCTTGCACACGTATGTGCAACTTCTCCTGTGAAATCAGTCTCTTCATCCTCATCTTACAGTGTCCCAGCACAGCTTAAAGGACAAACATGTCCAAATCCCCAAGCCCAGCTGCTTGTAGGAGGAGGTTTCAGGCTAATTTCTACTCATTACTTACAAACTCAGCACTCAAAAGACAAGGAAATAGTCTGCACTGTAGTAACAGCCTGTGAACCAACACATGAGTTCTCCTCTATGGCATTTTATCTCTTGCTGCACAGAATAGAAGACAGTTATTGTATATTTCTTCAACTTACTCAATTCAGTGCTCGGGCCCCCAGCTAAACCCCGAGCACAACACAGCAGTACTGACTTTGAGGCTCTCACTACAATCTTGTCATGCATGGCCCACGTTCATTACTTTGCACGGGCTCTATGAAATGGTGTGGTTTCACTGGCCCCAATGAAATGCACAAGACTCTAGAGCAGCAGGAAAATAAACCAAAAGTCAAAATAATCTTCCAGAGGAGCCTTATTCTAGGTGCCCAGTTTGAAACAGTAAAGTCCACAGAGCACTGTAGTGTTTTATAGGATCTGATACGTTTAGGGCAAAGCTCAAACTGAGCAACTGTTACATTTGGGAGCATGTGGCTGTTCTGCAAAACAAACTCCAGATGTATCACGTGTGTCTCCCAGTAAACAAGGAACACACAGTAAGCTCACTCCTGCAGAAAGCCCCATTTCAGACCAACCACCCCAGATCCACTGGCTGATCCCCAGTCTTCCCAGGGCTGTCAGGCAGGAGCTGACATCCCACCTCTTCAGCTCCTCCTGCATTAGCTCTTGCCCTGCAGCCAAAGCAGAGGAAACTGTGTTTCGACCCCTGTTTGTGCCCTGGGGGGATTCAGGCTTTTCTTCCCTCCTTGAAGACTGCCTTAACTAACAGCTTCTGAGGTGATCCTTTGGAGCCTGGGGAAAACCAGGTGGTTCTCCTATTGACACCATTTTCAGTGCTCTGTTCTCCCCTCCCCAAGTCCCTCCCTTCCCTCTCCTTAATTTCCCCTCTGTTTGTGTTTTTCTGTATTCCTGCTCCATCCTAATCTTCTCTCTATCCGTTGTCCTTCCTGTGACTCTGCCAGTGGGATCAGGGACATCACAGGAGCATTTCTATTTCAGCTTCACCGTCTCTTCTCTGAACAGCTTCCCAGAACCAGAGGAAACGACTGCAAAGTCCCACTCAGCCCTGCTACGTCTGGATGGAGGCTGTGCCACTGCTGTGCAGGGCTGACTTAAACTGGTGCTTCCCTCCCCCCCCCCAAATAAACCTACCTTTCCTGAGGCAAATAAGCTCTTAAACCCACGATTTCTTTCAAGACATAGCCTATGTCTTATTACCTGCATCAACAGCAGCCCGTAGGTGTATTCAGGGGGGTGTGCACGGTGGGAAGAGCAGTAGCATGCCTGCACCCCCACCACGGGGATGACTACCTCCATGACACATTCCTCTTACATAATGAGCTTCTTGACAAAATGAGACGCTGAAGTAAACTCACATTTTCCAATGATTCATATTTCAGTAGGTTTGATCTTCAAGTGTCAAGGACAGAAACATGAAGCCGCAGCTAATAAAAGAAACAGCTGGAATGATATTACTGTACAGACTTTACTCATTTGAAGTTAAAGGGCTCCAGAACTTTTATTCCTTCTGAAGAGCTTCACATGCATCAACAGCGATAAATCAGAGAGGCAACGCTGTGGGAATACCTGATTTAGCAGCTATGTTGTAATTCAGTTTTCTCCCACTTTCAAGTTGTTGGGGTCTTTCTCAACAGGCCAAGACGTGTAACAATTGTTCCACCCCCTGGCATCGCCACTATAATCTTTCCTTGGTGTTACATATTTAGCATGTGCTTTGAGGATATTTGTTAGGTGAGGCTGGAGAGCAACATATCAAGGGAAAGTAACGACATGCAACTGTTTTCCTAAAATAAGAGAGGTCTGGGGTTTAGTTATTTACACTGGGTATTGTTTGTAGTAAAACACAGCCCAGACTGCATCTTTTTAACAGTTCATCCTGCAAGTAGTTTTGTTTCCAGTTCACTGAGAGCTGGAGCGAGTCAGGTAAGCATAAAGCAGCACAGCCTGCAGTCAGGGTCAGCACCAATCTAAGAAACCTTTTGAAATAATGCCCTCTCCCTACCCCTTTCAAAGCACAGGCTTCACTGAGCTGGGCCCTGAAAATGTATGTACTTTTCTGTTTATTCTTGCCCACTTGAAAGCAGTGTATTAGCATAGTGGCAAGAAACTAACCAGCAAGGGAAACGTTCACTAAGGTGGCAGATGCCAGTCGGATCAGGTAGTCCTGCAGAGACAGAAATGCTTTTAACATACATGCCACTGAAGTTTTTTATCACCTCTGTCAAACTGACCAAAGTTCTCAGTTCCTTCGTGCTTCGTGCCATCGCTTCGTGTACCACTACACCACACCTCACCACAGCAAGGGCCTCAATATATATGCCGGTGCTTCATTGTAAGTGAGAGAAGGCTCCTCTCTCGACGACAGAGGGTGAAATACTCCAAAAACACGAGGCCTGAGGAGACATCTGATTAAAGGAAACATTCCGCACTCCAAACCCAGTGTATGTGCTTAAGAAACCCATCTGCTGCGCAGGGACTGTTTTACTCTACATGAGGCTGCGCACAAACGACACCTTCCTACTCCCTTCATCTGTTCCTTGCACGTTTTCAGAATGGCATCTACTCACTCTAGCACTGAATTTGGATTCCTTATTATAAACACTGTGAAAAATGTGTACAGGCATGCAGACAGAAAACAAGGACAACTTTATTCAGGCTCTACTCTGTTCTTAACACAAGCTCGCAGCAAAGAAAATTAGGCTTGGCTGTTGCTTGGTCTTGTTTCAGCACAGAAACCTGCCTTCACCCAAAGCATGTGAAGAGCTCCTTTGGAAGGCACCTCTGATGGGAAGGAGGAGTCTTTATTTCAAGTGACCATGTGGTGGATTTGGTAGATTTGAAAACTAAACAGTGTTCTCTGCATTGAAGCTTTGGCATGGGATTTCCTCCGGGTCTTCTGAAAGATAGTCCCTTGCTCCAGCATTCAAGTGCTGATCTCTGGGCCCTGCAGTCTGGCTCCTGACTGTTGGAGCTATGGAAACAGGCAGGAAGACAAATCTATTCTCTCTTGAGGAAAGTAACTCCTAATGCTGTGTGCTGGACCTGGGGAGAGAGTCTGCTGCAGACAGGCGAGGCTTCCCCACTTGTGCTCTCACTCTGGGGCACTATTCTAGCGCAGCTCTTCACCTGTCACTTCCAGAAGACTGAAGGTTATCTCCACCCTAGGCTGGAGATGACATCATGCCAAACACTGTATGGTCCATACAGACTGGGTGCTATACACACAGGAAAAACTGTTTCAGTGCTGAGATGAGGGAGCCCTGGCCCAGGCTGCCCAGGGACAGTGTGGAGGCTCCTCTCTGGAGGTTTCCAAACCCACCTGAACACGTTCCTGTGTGACCTGATCTAGGTGAACCTGCTTCTGCAGGGGGGCTGGACTGGATGATCTCTAAAGGTCCCTTCCAACCCTACCACTCTATGACTCAGTGGTAGTTGTTTTGTCTTTCCTCCCTTATGCCCTCTTCCTTTCATCTTTTAGTGGAATAAATGCTTGGTCTTGGAGATCTGATTCTATTCTCATCAGGCTGGATGGACCAAGTCCTGCAAGCACACTGTATGTTTGGTATGCAGGAAGGGCTGAGGCTGCTGAGCTCTTAAACACAGGTGGATGATGCAGATTTTAACAAGGGCTGTCTAATGAATACATGCAGTAACACTTTTCAGAGGCTTCTAACTTAGACTTGGATGGGTTTGCACAAAGAAAAGGAAAGATTAACCCCTTGCCCTAGAGATTCACCTTCAAGCCAGCTTTCAAGCCTCCAATCCACAGCATCTAGCAGCAGCTATTTTTAAGAGCTACCTATTTTTAACCCCTCTTTTGAGCCCTCTGGTTTTGTCCCACTCTTGGAAAAAACTGAGCTGTTGATAAACTTCCCAAAAAGTTGTCAGCCTGAAAAACAGAGCAAATATGTGTCCCTAACTGACTGTATTCCAGCAAAGATATCACGAGTACTGGAGCAGCACAAAGCTCTCAGGCTTCTTGGCTTTTGCCTTTTTTCCCCCTTTGTCCTTAAATCTAGCAACATTTTGCTGCTCCTATTACAAGCAGTTCCCACTAGGTTTGTGGCTTATTGTGGCCAATAACATCATGCAAGAAAGCACATCTCAGACTTGTATTTCTCCCCCTTTCTAGCCTATTGTCTAAGTGTGCAGATTACTCACAGCATCAGTTCTGCACAAATCATCTCCAGTGTTGGTTGAGGATCCGAGAGGAAGCTGCATCCTGCAGCTCAGATACTTAACACATCCCTGAATTGTCTTTTGTGGCTCAAGTGTTGATACTGAAGAAATGCCTGAGCTATACCTCCCTATTTCTTACAGTCTCTCCTTAAATGCACAGTGCTGCTGGAAAGGGGTTAGTAGGCCAGAGGGACCTCATTTCACATGGCAGTTTGCATGGAAGGGAACACAGCTACAGCGGTCTCTGCAGTCCATAAGCCCCTGGAAGGAGGAATGAAACATCCACCCGAATCACTGTGAAGCAAGGAAAAAGCAAACAGCCACAAAAATGCCCTGTGCTTGGAAAATGGGAAAAGCAGGAATGAAATCCAGAAGTAGAAGAATTCTTAGCATCTCAAACCAGGTGAAATGAGTCAGGAGGGAGGAGGAGGAGGAGGTATTCATGCTTTACCTTCTGAAATCCCAGCCCTGAGTAAGTTCCTTTGAGGAAATCACTGTAGAAGCCATGCAACTTCTGCAGTACTTCTGTGCCAGCTTCCTCTTTAGAAAACAGCAGAGCTGGGAACACAACCTGTCTTGGAGAGCAGCTGGAAAGTTCGGCCCTTTGACAGTGACATTACTGACCCCGTTCTGTGCCAAAGGCTGTGAGTGCCCAAACTTGTGCTTTGTTCCTCTGCTCAGCTGGGCACTCTCCCTTGGTCTGTCCCCTGTTTTGCCCTGGTGCTGTTCAGGACCTGTCTGAAGTAGGTCCCTGGGGCTGGCCAAGTGCAGGAGTGGACATGTCCGCTGTGTTGCAGTTACGTGTTACCACCAGCCCAGCCTTGCTTCCCAGCTCTTGGGTGGCAGGACTTTCCCCATCTGCCTTGGTCCCATCCATCTGTTAAGAACGGTTTCTATGAGCTTCTCTCATTCTGGTAACAGTTCAGGGCTCTCCTTTCCAGCTCATTCCACTCCCCTTATTCACATCTCCTTACCCACATCGGCTCAGCTGGAGCTGTAGGAGGCTCTTAAGCATGAACCAGCAATGTGCCCTCGTGGGCAAGAAGCCAATGGCAGCCTGGGATGCATCAAGAAGAGTGTGGGCAGCAGGTCAAGGGAGGTTCTGCTCCTCCTCTACTCTGCCATATCTACTGAGGCCTCATCTGGAGTCCTGTGTCCAGTTCTGGGCTCCTCAGCTCCAGAGGGACAGGGAAGTGCTGGAGAGAGGCCAGCACAGGGCCACCAAGATGATCAAGGGTACAGAACATCTTTCATATGAGGAAAGGCTGCGGGACCTGAGGCTGTTCAGTCTGGAGAAGAGGAGACTGAGGGGGGATCTCATTAACATTTATAAATATCTAAAGGGTGGGTGTCAGGAGGTTGGGACATCCCTTTTTTCTACAGTAGCTAGCAATAGGACAAGGGGTGATGGGATGAGGCTGGAACACAAAAAGTTCCATTTAAACATAAGAAAAAACTATTTCAGAGGATCACAGAACTTCTTCAAGCCATGAGAGGCAGAGAGCAGGCGGTGCAAGCCGGACTGCTGCATTGGTACACAAAGCCCAGCTCTCAGGACTAACCTGAAAGGTGTAAAAGATTATTACCATTCCTCAGCCCATCAGGCATCAAAACATAATTAATCAATTACACACATCTCAACCCTGAGTGCACCACTTACCCTTTCCTCTGTCTAAAACCACGGATGCACAGTTTAAAAGCCCCCTGCACACACGAGCCTCTAGCACGCACAGCTCCCACCTAAGCAGGACGTTACTTCACCTGTTTTCAGCCTGACCACTCTTCTAACAGCAATATTTGCAAATCAGTTTTACATTCCTTTGCAGGCTGCCTCTAATTCAGTAAAAGCTTCTGTAGTAAAACCAGTGGAGGGGATGATTTATGTAGTCCCGTAGACAACAGCTTCAGGGGTTTAACCGAACGCCCGAGTTCCACGTAAGAGCCCGTACACAGGAGGGTTTGTCTTCACAAATGGATACATGATCAAAACAGACTTTCAATAAACACTTGCAAAGAAAAAAAAAAGGGAAAAGGGGTGGTGGGGGGAAGGAGGAATAGCAAAGTAACATAATTACCTATCTCCCTTTGGTTTTCTTTTTTGTACTGTCTTCCCTTTGGGTCGTCTTTCACTTCCTAAGCAGGGGCTCCCTCCAGGGCCTGTTACCCGTATTGATTCAAGGCCGTTGGAAGATTTCTTAAAAGTAAATTCCACTGGTTCTCCTTCTTTTAGGCTTCTAAATCCTTCCATGTAAAGCTTGCTCTGTGAATAGGAAAAACACTCTCGGTTACCATTGCCTTAAAACAGTATTTACATTCATAAACAACAGGACAAATTATCCCTGCCTGCGCTCCTAGAACACACACAGGCTGAGTAACAGCTTCCTCTGTGTGAACTAGAGCGGGTGAGACTACAAATTACAGCCTTGAAAACACTCTTCAACACTAAACAAGTAGCAGGAACCCATTTTCGGTCTCAGCAAAAATGAAACACCACTTTCCTGTCCTGTGGTGAAGGCTGTAGATGTCAGGAGCAGAGAATATGCCAGGTTCTGAAACCCCCACATCTGACAGCCACCAGGATCTGAGCTTCTAACAGTATGGTAAGAGAGCAAACGTTCATGTCAGAGCTCATTCCTTTATGATCAGAATGATCACAGCTTGTATTCCTTGTATTTGGGACACGGCTGTGCTGCTCTACCAATGAATAAGGGATGCAGTGAGTACGAGCAGCAGAAGGAAGGCACTCAGAACAAAGCCCACCAGAACGGGCAAGTCAAAGATCCCTAGTGAGCTGCTAGTTCAGAACCCTCCAAAAATTACCAAGTCAGCATGATTTAGTTATGAATTTGCATTTTCAACCACAGAAAAGGAAACTGTTATCATCAGAGAAAGTGAAACACACTGGTAACTCTTCTGATATTACACCGTAGCAGCAAAGCCTCGGGCAAGCTGAAGTTCACAGCAGCTCACCACTGATTCTGATGCCTCAGTTCCTCACAAATTACATACAGCAGCAAGTCTGCATCCCAGCATAAACCTGACGAATCAAGCTCTCACATAAAAGGCTCGCCGAGTTAAACGAGCTAGGTTTGGGTGTCAACTGCCAGACACTTGCAGTTTGTGCAGGACAGCTGTGAAATGTTTTCTCTCTTTGCTCGACAACTCTCCGTGGCAAAGAGAAAAATGTGTCCTGGCCAACTCTCACTCCATTTTCCAGCATTCAACAAGGGAATCTTATCTGGATGTGCCATCCCACTCCTGGCTCTAAGTAACATCTACCACCCAACAAATGCGACCGGGGATTGTATCCAAACCAGAGGGCAATCCCTGACATGCGCACCCTGCAATCATGTTGTGAGTGTTTCACGTTGTTTCAGTGGAGCACAAGAACTGACAGCTACAGCATTCACAGCTCACACACAAAGAGGGAGCTGGTCTCTTTGCAAGGATGCACAGAGAACAGGCCAGGAGGCAACAGGCTTGAGCTGATTCAGGGGAAACTCTATCCAGACACGAGGAGACGTTGCTCACTATGAGAGGAATTAAACCCAGAGAAGGAGCGTGGCTCCCTTTGCTGGAAATAGCTCAGATTCAGCTTGGCAGGGCACTGAATAACCTAAAGGCCCTTCCTTGCTTTCAGTAAAAGGCTGGAGCAGGCAATCTCAAAAAGCCCCTTCCAACCCAGACTTTCTGTGAGTCAGGTTTCTCAACTGGAATGGGAAAGCAGGATTCCAGACCCCACTTCCACAGCAGAGTTACCTCCGCGGACCTCTGCCATTTAACTCCCCCGTGGCTTTCTGAAGATGGACAACACTGCCAAGTCCACTTCCCACAGCACAAAGACTGACTTCAAAATGATAAAACCACCAGGAATATTCATTCTAATGAAACCATGTTCACCTTTGCTTCCAAAAGCCCCGAGTACCAGACCAGGTGACTTCTCACTGCTCCAGCAGCCACTATTCATAACACATCAACCACCACCAATGCTGCTCTGACTGAGCCAAAAAGCAAGCAAGAACACAGCTCTGTTGGTTAGGACCAGGGCTGTTTTGTCCACTGGTTAGGACGTGGCTCTTCTAACAAACACAACAGTGTGAAGCATGAGACAAACAGCTGACTTCTCTTTGAGTGGTATTTAAAAGGCAAGGGAGAGTCCGTGGGAGGACACAACCGTGAAAGCAGAAGTGTGTGGTGTCTATTCCATCAATCATGAGCCTGGCTGGTTTTCTACGTGAAAATATCACGTATGAAAAAGGAAATGTGCAAAATTTGTCCCTAATACAACTGAAGGATGGTAATTCTACACAGAGCAATGAGACCAAGTACCCAGGCAAGCAGGATTACTTCAAGCAAGCCCTCCACTTTGCAATGTCTGTGCGGCAATAAGAGGATCTTTGTCATCCCAGCTGGGAATACGCCCAAAGAACACATCCCCACTCCTCCACTGAAAATGCAGATCCTGCCTGTCCTGTGGGTCCATCTCTAGGTCCACCCATACCTCTTCAGTCCTTCAGCAGAGAAAACCTTGTTAAAACGAAATTACTGAACAAGTACTTTGTCCCAAACTCAAAGGTACATTAAATGAAAAAAGGGATGTCCCAACCTCCTGACACCCACCCTTTAGATATTTATAAATGTTAATGAGATCCCCCCTCAGTCTCCTCTTCTCCAGACTAAACAGCCCCAGGTCCTGCAGCCTCTCCTCATATGAAAGATGCTCCAGTCCCCTGATCATCTTGGTGGCCCTGTGCTGGCCTCTCTCCAGCACTTCCCTGTCCCTCTGGAGCTGAGGAGCCCAGAACTGGACACAGGACTCCAGATGAGGCCTCAGCAGGGCAGAGCAGAGGGGGATAAGAACCTCCCTCGACCTGCTGCCCACACTCTTCTTGATGCCTCCCAGGATGCCATTGGCTTCTCCCCCACAAGGGCACGTTGCTGGCTCACGGTCAGTTTATTATCAATCCGGGCTCCCAGGTCTCTCTCTGCAGAGCTGCTCTCCAGCAGGTCACCCCCAGCCTGTGCTGGTGCAGGGAGTTGTACAGGGCATTATTAGTGCTCAAAAATGTTTTTCTTCTTCCCATTTTACCTCTGACAACAGGAGCTTTGTTTACAAACAAAACATTATCTTTACACGGGTGATTTTTAGTATTTTTAAAAGCCAAAGGAATGGAACAGTTTTGCTTTCACAAATTCTGTTATGCCAGGGTACTTTTTTTGTATGTTTTTTCCCCCAGCACTTCTAACACCACAAAATGCTGCAAATACCCCATTCCAAATGACTCGCACAGCACCCTCCTTGAATACACACCAACAGCTTTCCAGCGTTACAGACGGATTTGGTGCTGACTTCTTGTGTAAATGCTGTTAGCCAGCTCAATAGATTCTCTGAGGTTGCAACAACAATTCAAAGCCACAGTGGAAAAGCAGCATTTGGAATCCAGCAAAACAAATGTAAAACCCGAATCCTCCTTAACTTGTCTGCAGCGCCGCGACAAAAAATGTCTGTAGAGTTGACAATTCAATGTTGAGAGACCTAGCTCGGTATTTTCCTCACATTACTTAAACAAATAAACCCCAGACAATTAAAAGCAGCCAGAGTTTCAAGTCAGTGAACCATTTCTAGAGCCCTGAATGGGGTGTGTGGGCACGGCGCCAATGAACAAAGGGAAAAACCTGAAGGCAACGTGCTTTTCCTCCTTTCGCTCTCTTTCAGCTGTCAGAGGCTTTGCTGTTATTTTTACCAGCAGTCAATACAGTGATTTCAGGCTTGAGCTTTTTCCCTTTTTCACTTGACAGGGCCACTTCCAGTATCCCATTACTTCTCGCTATTTGAAGCCCGTAAGGTAAAGCCTCAGGCACCTCTGGTGTGAGCAACACCTTGGTTCAACGCTGTTTTGTGAGAGTATCACCAGTAACACAACCTAAGTGGGGAAAAAAAACCCCACCATCCCAAGTTCTTGGAAAGCGTTTGCTAAGAGAAAACAGAAATCAAACCACAACAAATAGAAACTGAGTGGACAAGGTGGCCCCAAAGAAAGGCACCTTGTAAGAGCGCTCACAACTCCCACCAAGCGCTAGGAAAGAATGGAAGTTTGGAGTTCAGGCTTATTACAGCTCCTGATGAGAGTACACTGCTATCACTAACGTGTGGGGAGCAGACAACAGGCTGCCCATAAGTGCCTCCTCACAACAGTCTTGCTATTTCCAGTCAGGGCTGTGAACAACTGCTGTCACAGCCATCCAGTCCTTTAGAGGAGGAAAGAAGCTATTCAGTGGCATTTTGCTTAGATCACTTATTTTCTGCATCTCTCATTTCTGCCCCTTCTTTCTCTAGTGACTGATTGATTGCTGGGTACAATGGCCAGATGCCACAAGAATGCTGCATTTCCCAAGGTAAGAAAACAGTTTTTTCCTCCAGAATTACCTACAATTAAATCCAGACATGAAGGAAAGCATATCCCGAAGCCCAAGCACACCAACAATCCTAATAAACTGTCTCCAAAACACCCTTGTACAGCTCTGTCAAGAGTCATCAACCTTTGAATACATCAAGAGCAGAGAGCAAGAGGACACAGAGCAAAATCCCTTGAACTGGATCTATATCTAGTGCCTTTTCCTGCATTAGGTCAAAACCAGAATGTGTTGTACGCTGCACACACAGGGGCAAGCACTACAAAATGGTACCAGTTACACCACACAAGAGATGCTGCAAGGACTTGTGCTGTCGTAGAATCATAGAATGGTAGGGGTTGGGAGGGATCTTTAGAGATCATCTAGACCAATCCCTCTGTAGAAGCCACCAAAATATCATGTTATTAATCATATAATTTGTGCTTAAATATAGATCCAGCCTGCTGCAGAGACTACCTATAACGTTACTATTCCTACTAGTACTCCTCTCTCATAACATTATTATTCCATTCTCTGCATATATGGAATTTTCTCTACTCAGTTTTCCTTCTCCTGTGCTTTAATGCCAGGCATGAAAATCAAGCTGGCCTCTTCTCCCATTTCTTATTTTAAGTATTTCCTCATGTCATGGTAGGCACAAGAAAGAGTTTCAGGATTCGGTCCAGTGAATTCAAAGGCATGGTTCCTCCTGCTCTACCTCACTCTCACATTGACTCGGGAAGAAAACTGTTTACCTCACTTGGTAGTGTCATGTTTTCTGCTACACTGCTGCTCCCTGAATCAGTCCTATGCAGAGTCAAAAAACCCACCAACACACCCCAAAAGAAGTCACACAAGTCTGTAGTCATGGCAGGTAAAGCTGTCCTGGGCCAATTTACCACTTACATTGCCTCGGTGACCTGAAACCCCACTGTGAATGCCAGCCAGATGATGATGCTCTCTGAAGCTGATGCATTTAAAAGCATCTTCTCTTGCCAAACACCAAGCTCCCTCCTCACAAGTGTTCCCTGGCTATCAGCTGCCCACACTGCATTTGGAGCCCTGCAGATCTCCCCAGGACAAAGGCCCTTCCCTTCCCTTCCCTTCCCTTCCCTTCCCTTCCCTTCCCTTCCCTTCCCTTCCCTTCCCTTCCCTTCCCTTCCCTTCCCTTCCCTTCCCTTCCCTTCCCTTCCCTTCCCTTCCCACTGAG
Organism: Colius striatus; assembly: GCF_028858725.1. Classification (NCBI taxonomy): domain Eukaryota; kingdom Metazoa; phylum Chordata; class Aves; order Coliiformes; family Coliidae; genus Colius; species Colius striatus. The sequence continues at coordinate 1,034,142 of NW_026908529.1, forward strand.
CCACTCCTCTCTTGGGCAAGCCCATCGCTTCATGCAACTGAAACCACCTCCTGTTCTGTTCCAAATACTCAGCTGCTGTAAGGCAGTTTTGGGGGTGGAAGATAGGAAGGGTGGCCCACCATAAAATCCATCAGTGCCACCAAGTCAAGGTCTCTGGTTACTCCCACAAGAGAGACAAACATGCTGAAACCTGCATGGTTTCAGAGATGGCTGAGCTGTCTCCTGCTGGAGTCTCTCTGTGAGTTTAATGGTGAAGACAGAACACAAGGCTACGACTGACTCGTTCTAAAAAGCACAGTGAGCACACGGGATCTAGCATGGAACTGATCCAGTGTAGATTGTCCCATGCACACAGGTGGAAGTGCAAAAGCACAATGTACAACCCACACAGTTTCCTGCGTTTTTCAAGTACTGAAATGTCCCCTGGTGTAAAGCACAGACTCAATGGCAGAGTTACTACAACTAAACCACAGCTTCCTCCAGATTTACTACACCTCTCTGGCGTCGCTAACCACATTTTCAGTAGCAACTGCAGCACCTCCGTTTCCCACATGTACTCTACAACGCCGATAAGCTCGGTCTCTGTGCCCCTCTACACATCCCCCAAGCACAGGAATGACAATTCCCTAGGCCAGGAGATGTTTTAGCTGTATAAAGGTTTCCCATCCACCTCTCTCACCACCTCCTACCATCCTAAGAGACTACACACAGTTAAAAAGAGACTAGGCACAAAGGACACACCAAGGTATGGTTTATCAACAGGCAGCACGCCAACGCCGACAGATTGTTGGGAAGTCAGAGCTTACATTTAGTGTTTATTTTGTAATTCAATTGATTTAAAATGCCAATACACAAGTGAAACACGGAAATGTGGTTAAAATATTTGTTTACCAAAACCAAAGTCGCCGTGCACACAAACAGCAAGACAAGGGTATCTGACAAAACCGATGGGATTCCAGTGTCATTGCTCATAAAGAAGAGTTAAAGAGGCTGACAGTTTCATTTAGGATGAGGGGTTTTTTTGAGTTGTAGCTATTTTCACAACATTGCCCACATTGTAAGACCAAAACACCATAAAGGTGTCTGCTATACCTTACCATAAAAACGTTAAACAGCAAGACTTATCCTGTACTAACAATCCCTGACTTACAATTCAAGTTTTCTAGTCTTTCCATGGGTTTTTATCATGGTTAATCCTCTTAGCTACTCTTGCACAGCAGATTGTACATTTACTAAGGTTCTGATTATTTAAATCTGATTATTAAACTAGCTAACCTAATATCCCATCAGTTCTGCCGACTTACGTCGTCATCTGCACCTTAATTACATACAATTCTACCAGAATTAGAAAGGTGGCTTAGATATTTAGACCTATGAATAAAAGAACAGTTTTGTCTTAGAGGAAGAATGAACACAACGTTATTTTGGTTGACAGCCAGCAGCGTGCCCAAGTGTGACCAGCAGGACCAAGGAGGTGATTGTTGCCCTGTACTCGGTGCTGGTGAGGTCTCACCTCGAATATTGTGTCCAGTTCTGGGCTCCTCACTGCAAGAAGGACATTGAGATGCTGGAGAGGATCCAGAGATGGGCAACAAAGCTGGTTATGGGTCTCCAGCACGAGTCTGATGGGGAGGGGCTGAGGGAGCTGGGGATGTTCAGCCTGGAGAAGAGGAGGCTGAGGGGAGACATGATCATTCTCTGCAACTACCTGAACAAGTAATCAATGACATGACATGGCTTCAAGTTGCCCCATGGAATGTTGAGGTTGGAGCTGAGGCAGAACTGTTTCCCTGAGAGGGCTGTCAGCCCCTGTGCCAGGCTGCCCAGGGAGCTGGGGCAGTGCCCAGCCCTGGAGGGATCCCAAAGCCGTGGGGCTGAGGGCCAGGGGTTAGTGGTGGCTGTGGCAGGGTGAAGGCAAGGCTTGGACTCCACGATCTCAAAAGTATTTTCCAACTAAAACAACTCTATGAGTCTAACATTTTCTATTTCAAACCTTTATCACTGTTTTTGGAGGGACGGGAGTGGCAGATCACCTACATATATGGCAGTCACAGCACCAGAGAGCAGAGGCACTACTAACGTGTCTCACATGGTTCAGGCATAACAGGGAACCAGTGGGTGACCTCACAAGAAATTATTCTTTAGAAACACACAGCAGTAGATGGAGATGGTGTTGATTCAAAAAGTGACTTGAACTTAGCAGCAACTTTAAATTATTAGTTGGGAGAACATCTGATTTGTAACCGTATTTAACAGTTCTCTAAACAGCTGCATCCCAAAAGCTGACAGAAATGCTGGTCTGCAGCCACTTCTATTATCAAAGCATAAGCTGTATTCTGTTAGGAAGGACACATCCCATGTTTCAGTGAAACACCTCTGAATTTACAGCAGTACAAATGAGAAAACAGGGCAAAAGCCTTCTAAAGTAAACAAGAGGCTGATTAAAAGGATTTTTACAGAGGAGGACAAGGGATTTTCACAAAGAATTAAACCCATTGGCTCAGGTATTGGGGAAGTACTCAGAAATGCTTGAAAAAGTGTACTTTTAAAATAGCATCTTATTACTATAGTTCCGATTCTGTTTATTGAGGAAGCAATTATGAAACTGGAATGACACATATCCAGCTGCATTAACCCAAGGACAGCAATGTTGGCTTTTGCTCAGCTCACACAACAAAAGACTACTTAAGTATTATTTAAGACCCGGATACTGAATCTGTCACTTTTATGCCCCAATTTTAGCATGCTCTGCCAAAGAATGTTTTCCAAAACCTCATGAAAGAAGGTCAAGGCCAGCTGCACAGAAGGACACAGAGGGGTTCCTTCGGGACAAGTCCTTCCCCTTACCATCTGCTGACACAGCTCCCACCAACGCTCCTGGGGTAGAGCAGACGCAGAAGTATCAGCCTGTTAATTCTGAATGTGTTTGCTTTTGTGGCTTGGTTTCACCTCAGACATGCCAGACATCTCATTACGAAATGCAGGCAGGTGACTAGTTCTGATGCAGTTACAAGGCAAACATTCCACAGGAGGAATGCTTCGAAACGCTCCATGGTTTAAAAGCTGCATCACTTAGTAGCATCCTTTCAAGACAACTATTTGAGCTGTAGACTCTCCACCATCCTTCATTCAGCACATTGTTTCACAGGACACTGGTAGCACACACAGGCTTCCACTGCCTGTCAGGGTACAGATCCAGACTGACAAAGGCAGCACAAAAATTGAGTATCTCCTCTTCTAAATACCCTTTCCATACCGAGGTATTGCAAGACCATGTCTTCACTCAGTCTCTTTCCTGCACAAATGCAACAGTGTGGTCTCAAAGACTGCCCAACATCAATCAATCAGTGAAAACCACCAACCCTCCCTGCACCAACAGCTCAGTACCCCCGGAACCCCTGAAACCCATGACAAAATACAGCCTGAAATCTCTGCCATCTATATTACTCCTTTACAGGTCCAATAAAAGTTGCCTGCTCCCTCAGCTGTTTGCTTTTTATGTCAGAAGTAAACAAACTCCAGGCTCCATTTTTATTGGACTGTTCAAAGAGAAAGTTCCAGAGGCTAAAATCAGAGGTACATCACATAATAACTATGGTGCAAGAAATACAGCTGAGTTTTGGGGAACAGTAAATTCTGTGTATGCTACTCACAGACTCCTTTCAGTGACATTCACACCAACGTTTATTCCCAGGCTACCATGTAAGACGCAGCCATTAGTAGCTGAGAACACAACACAGTATGTTGGGGGGTAGCAGGTGAGCATAAAGCCAAGTAAGCACAAATGAAAGTGAGAGGAATAAAAAAGGGTTAGGCTTGCAGCTGCATGTGCAACTTCAGTTCTTTTCTAGGTTTGTCCCTCCTTGGCTGTACAAACTCAGTTTTCCCTTATCATTGTTTATATACATGTGTGAAGGCAAATGTAATTTAAAGCCAACTCCATAACCTAGCTTGATCAAATAGACAAAGAGAAGCCAAATTAAACATGGGGCCACACAAGGTGCCCATTACCAAGTATAATAAAAGGTTAGCTAGAAAGCTCTTACTGGGAGACAAAACTACTTGCCAGTAGCTTAAGTTCTCTAGACACCTCTTACATATGCTACAGGGGGAACAGGCACGTTGCAGTATTTAACCACAAAGGTTTTTGGAAACACAGGCAGTGCCTACACTGGATGTATTTGCCCAGCAGTTCTTGCACCAGCAGCTTCCACAGGAGTATCCCATTGGGAGAGGAAGGGAGCAAAATCAGGGAAAGGGGCACAGGAGAATGAAGGCTCCTGAACAATTGCTCAGGCTCTGGCCAAATGAGCTCTAGTGATTACCAGTAGATTCCCTTGGGTGTGGGTCAACCACTCATTTGTGTAGTCTCTGACTTTCAGTTATAGCTATGGAACATATAGGGGTGGAGATAACGAAGCTGGAGATGCAAGGAAGTAAAGCTACCAGGGAAAACTGAGAAACCATGCGTGGGAATGGCTCAGCTTTTGGTAAATGTGGTTTTGGAAGATGGTAGATGAAATTGGCACATGAAGTAACTTGAAAACCTTGAGTAGGAACACAGTGAACCCTTCAGGGCAGATTTGTTACTACTGTCTTCTGCAACACCAAAATACCACACCACTTCCCAAAAATACAGGAGCAGCAAGCAGGCTGACATCAACACGAGTGGGAGTCCCACCTGCAGGGCTCCCTGTGTTCCACCTTAGTCAGATCCCTGAAAACATTACAACGTAGAAGTAGAGAGGATACACATACCAGTGGTGTGAACACAGAGCAGATGCTGTGCTCTCTTCCCACCAGGCTTGGATAGCTGGAGGACACGCTTACTCCTTTAGATGAGTCAGATTTTGCTCACTCAGTCAAAAAAAATGATCTCCACCTTCAGGTGAGGACTCAAAACTGCTACAGATAACGACGGAAAGTCTCGTTGTCTCTTACAAAACACATGTAGGATGAAAGGCATAAATGCATGAGCAGGTAAGGATTTCATCAACCAAAGGACAACAAGGTATTGATACCTCAGTAAGGCTGAGTTCCAGCAATGTTGGATAATGCAGTCAATGCCTCTCTGATTAGAAAGGCACAGTCTAAGAAAACGTTCTGTGGTAGAGCTCTTGCATTTCTGTTCAGTATGTTGCCAAATTTAACCTCATCAACCTGCTTGTTTGATATTAGACAAGTTCACAAAGTACACTACTAATGGCTGCATCCACCAAATAATGCACTAATTCCAGAAGCTGGCCACTGCCTTACACAGCACAGGGAGGATGGCAATGCTTCTGCACCACCTTTTCAGTGTCAGAGGACACTATGATTTGTGGCTATGAGGCTGCACAGAGTACTGCATGAAGGCTGAGCAGCAACATAACCAGCAGGCACTGCCACACAATCACAGCTGGAGAGTGGATGCCGTGAGCTGAAGCATATTCTGAGTACACACACACACCCCCCAGGGGAAACCTCGCACAGGACAGTTAGGACAGGTGAACAACTGCCTCTTTCAAGACACAGGTAAGTAGACAACACAGGTAACATCCCTGCCAAGGCAGGTCCCACCTAGATCAGGTCACACAGGAACATGTCCAGGTGGGTCTTGAAGCCCTCCAAGGAAGGAGCCTCCACACCCTCCCTGGGCAGCCTGGGCCAGGGCTCCCTCACTGAAACACTGAAAGAGTTTTTCCTCATGTTTCAAAGGAACCTTTTGTGTTTCAGCTTCTTTCCATCACTCCTTGTCCTGTCATTGGATACAACAGAAAAAAAGGCTGCCCCAACCTGCTGACACCCACCATTTATATACTTATAAATGTTAATAAGATCCCCCCTCAGTCTCCTCTTCTCCAGACTAAACAGCCCCAGGTCCCGCAGCCTTTCCTCATCAGGAAGATGCTCCAGTCCCCTGATCATCTTGGTGGCCCTGTGCTGGCCTCTCTCCAACAGTTCCCTGTCCCTCTTGAGCTGAGGAGCCCAGAACTGGACACCGGATTAAATTAATGTTTGTTTTCTTCCCCAAGCTGAGCAGTCCTGTCTGTTTTCACTTGAGGCCGTAAGTGGCAAGTGAGCTCTCCCTGTCCTTGGAGATTCCAAAGGCCCTCTGTACTTATGGCTGATGGTGGTCCTTTGTTCCTAGGTGGCCCTAAACCAGGACACATTTGTCTAGAGGACCATGTAGGCTTGGTAAACATTCTGCTCATGAGCAAAACGTGATCATGGGTTGAGATGGGAAAAAAACCAAAACCAAGAAACCCACACAAAACTCAGGAGACTTTAACCACATTTGTTCAGCTGAACACATGTGAATGATTCTGAGGCCAACCCTATATAATCTCTCTTTCCCAAAAGACATACCCCTTTGATTCAATGCATCTTAAGGACAGATTCATAAACAGCTTTTTTCTTTATAGGCTCACACTGCTGCTGCATCTCCCAGCTATGCCCCATCGTGTGAATATTCACTTTAACCTTACCCTTTCCTTGCGTTCTTGTGGCCATCACTAGTCACTGTGAAGCTGCTGCAGCTCATACACCACGTGGGATTTTGTTATGGACACGGGAACGTTCTTCAGAGTAACCAGGTGCATAACTGTCTCTTATGTAGACAGGTGAGACACTTTTGAGGTAAGAATCATTCTTACAAAACAAGTGTTAACACGAAGTAGGAAGTCAAGACTACACAAAACTACAGTCAGGTTGTGTGGGTTTTTAAAGGTAACACTGATTAGACTGATTAATCACCCTCTGTGCTTCCAGAGAGTTGAGCCCCCGAGGCTAACAGTGAGAAGGAGAAACTTGAAGAAAGGGAGCGGATAGTTGGTGGCAGAGTTGGGACATTTCAATGCACAGGAAAGAGAGAACAGACACAGAGCTGAGAGATACATCATTCTCCACAGATTAAAGACCTCAGACAGTTAAAACTAGGAATAGGTGGAGATGCAAGATTAGTCTGCATCAGTAACATGTTTGCATTTTCAATTCAGCTGTTAGTTTAGAAGAGAGTCAAAGCAGCATAAACCACCAAATGGATATTCCAGCACAATTTAAGGACAATATATATACATATATACCAAATCTATATACAGCTCATGCCTGATAAGCTCCTCAGCGGATCATAGATCATATAATGGTAGGGCTGGAAGGGACCTTTAGAGATCATCCAGTCCAACCCCCCTGCAGAAGCGGGGTCACCTAGATCAGGTCACACAGAAACGTGTCCAGGTGGGTCTTGAAGCCCTCCAAGGAAGGAGCCTCCACACCCTCCCTGGGCAGCCTGGGCCAGAGCTCCCTCACGGAAACACTGACACAGTTTGTTCTTATGTTTAAGTGGAACTTTTTGTGTTCCAGCTTCATCCCATCACCCCTTGTACTGTTGCTGGCTACTATAGAAAAGAGGGATGTCCCAACCTCCTGACACCCAGCCTTCAGGTATTTATAAATGTTAATAAGATCTCCCCTCAGTCTCCTCTTCTCCAGACTAAACAGCCCCAGGTCCTGCAGCCTTTCCTCATAAGGAAGATGCTCCGGTCCCCTGATCATCTTGGTGGCCCTGTGCTGGCCTCTCTCCAGCACTTCCCTGTCCCTCTGGAGCTGAGGAGCCCAGAACTGGACACAGGACTCCAGATGAGGCCTCAGCAGGGCAGAGCAGAGGGGGAGCAGAACCTCCCTTGACCTGCTGCCCACACTCTTCTTGATGCCTCCCAGGCTGCCATTGGCTTCTTGCCCACGAGGGCACATTGCTGGCTCATATTTAGCTTATTAGCAATCAGTTTATTAACTGATTTATTAACATTTCCATTGTCTCTCCATCCCCAGCTGAAGGCAACACCAACATTCTGCTGTTTTGCAACAGAAGGGACTGCAGTTTCATTCATGTTTCTGTGACAGTAGCTTCCAGCTCACTTTCCTCCTACACCTCCACCTCACCCTGGCAGCTGTTTGCATCCCTGGCCACCCTTCTACGGCACAGACACTGACCACTCTGACTTGTGGGGATCATGGAGCTTCTCTGATGTGAACAGTGGCAAAAATCAGATACCAAATTTCCCCAGCTGGGTCTGCCACGCAGCTTCACAAGCACTTAGGCTAGCCCAACAAGGAGAGTGCTATAAAAGCCCCTGAAGCTTACTGAGGCAGCAGCAGCGCTGCCAAATGTGAGAGTAAGACGGCTGTAGGACTCCCACCGAGAAGGGTGACTGCAGGAGTTCCAGCCTCCACCTGTTCACCACGCTGCTACGGCAGAGCCAGCTCAGCTGCTTGCAGAGCAGCTGCTGACCTGCTGCATCTTACAGCTTTGCATCTTAGTCAGTGCCCGTTCTCCCTAGTGCAGCGGACTGTGGCAGCTTCCACAGCTGCTCTGTGAGCAGCTGAGCCATCTCTGGAGGGAGGGTCTGCCATTCCCTCTAGCCATCTCCCAAGGAGCTCACCTCCCCTTTTACAACTCCCCAAATAAGCTGAGGAATAGCCTGCACATCCATTTCTCCAACTAAATGCGCTCTCGAGAAGTGTCTCAGGAGACACTTCTGCACCTTGCATGCAGAGGTGTTCACTGATACTCTGCTGATGTAAAAGCAATTCGAGGATTTGCAGTTCTCACTGGTGGTATCTAGCAAGCAAAAGCTAGCATAGACCTGTCCTGAGTTACTGTCCCTTAAAAAAACCCTAAGTATCACATAAAACCTTTCTACCAGTTACGATAACTTGCAGCTGATTTAACAAAAGGGGAGGGAAAAGCACCCTTAAATACAGGGAATGAAAAGTGTATATATGGTATGTCTGTATTCCTCTGTGTTTGTTTAAGAAACATCATAAATGGTCTTTAACTTCTGTTTCTAGGTTCACAGAACCACAGAATCTCAAGGGCTGGAAGGGACCTGGAAAGCTCATCCAGTGCAACCCCCCTGCCAGAGCAGCACCACCTAGAGCAGGGCACACAGGAACTCATCCAGCTGGGTTGGAATGTCTCCAGAGAAGGAGCCTCCACAGCCCATCTGGGCAGCCCCTGCCAGGGCTCCCTCACCTCAACAGGGAAGAAATTCTTCCTTGTGTTTCTTTGGAAACTCTTCTGTTTCAGCTTGTCCCTGTTTCCCCTTGTCCTATCACTGGCCATCCCTGAGCACAGCCTGGCTCCAGCCTCCTCACACCCACCCTTGATGGATTTATAAACACTAATAGGTTCACAGGAACTTTCTTAAATCACACCTTTAAGGTCACTTTTATACACTTTTGCAGAAACTGATGGGCCTGATTTTGCTTCTGTTGATAATTAGTGGAGAAAAGTGACAGGAATTACCAGGTTACATAAGGAAGATGGATTAAACAACATTTACACCAGAGTATACTTTGTAAAGACTCTAAATCAAAACTCTGGATGGCTCCAGATAGACTTACTAACTACCTCAGTAATGTAGTTGCAAACCAGGACGAGCAACAATAACATTTTTTCCCCAATTCACTTCCTTTTAGCTTTGGTTCATATATCTGCTTTGATATCTTATGTTTGTGCCTCAGACAAAATATCCTCTTCCTTCCAGCATCCCAGCCCCTGTGCACAACTTCCTCAGCCTTGGAGAAAGAGAGGATAGCATGCCCTGGAAAGTGTATATACCTACTACTCTGCCAAAGAGGAAAACCTCTCGAGACAAAATAACCCCACTGCAGGCCTCTGTCTGATTTTTGCTTGTCAACATTTCAACCTCTTCAACAAAATCTGACTGAACAGCATTCAGGTTTAACAGAACTTTCCATGCACTTCAATACCACATGCATCTATTCATCAAAATGCACTGCAACGTAGGGTTTTGATGTAGACAGATGAAATCTGGAGGGTGTTTCCACAGATGGTGGCGGCTCTGTTAACTCTAGTACTGAATTTCAAGCTTCTTCAGACAATCACCTTAAACCATCAAGCCCTCAGTGAAGTGTTTCACCATCTGCCTAGGATTTGAAATGTAGGACTGGGCCTAATTAGTAGCAAAAATAAACAAATAAGGAAGGAGCAATCCCAAACCAGGCTGTTCTGCCCCACACCACAAACCCACTGTCCTCATCACCTCAAGCCAATTTTCTCTGTATGCTCCAGCACAGCCGGCGAGTGCCAAAGCTCAGCTCTGGATTTCCAACACTCACCCAGGTTCTACAAGATCCCTGATACACGTGCTCACTGCAGACACACATTTACTCCCCGTTTGCTTCCTTCCTCAGCTTCCCTCTCCAAATGCCACTAGCTACTTCTGTTTTGATTAGGACTCAGCTTTCCTGGTCCCCAGTAGAAGTCAAAGACGACAAGCCTGCAATAATACGCTCTACATGGAGACTTCTGCACTTCAAACAAGCACTGGTATGTACTATTTAACAATGAGAAGCAATGTGATATTGACCCCACTTGCTTGCCCAGAACTTCCAGTTTCCCCAGGCAATTAAGAAGCTTTTTACAGGCTCATAACAATGCAGAAATGGCAAAGATGTGCTAGATGAATGGATGCATCCTTGCAAAAGCACGAGGTCACATGTGTAATAATATATGCCAGTCAGCATTCAGCGTGTCATGTCATGCCCAACTCGATCTTAGGATAAAGTAGTTAAACTGTGGCTAAAATACCAGGAATTTGAAGAACAGACACTTGATGGTCAGTCAAATTAAGGGAAAAGGTTTCTTTTCAGATGCTGCTTACATGTCTAGTTTTCCATTCATTCCTCTGTTCACAATCATACCTGAATAGTCTCAGTAATTTTCCCTCCTTCTTTTGTTACAGGTACAACAACAGGAGCAAAAATTACAACATCTATAGGACAGCACAGTGCAGGAGGACTCCACGAAAGAAAAAAGGCTCTCTTCCATCTCTACAAACCTTATATTGGCAGTAACTTGCAGCAACATTAAGAATTTTCAGATGAAAGTGAAAAATTTCAAACCAACCATGTTCCTTTCAAGGAGAAAACAAAACACACCAACCCCTGCGTGCTGCTCCTCCCTTCCTTCCTCTCACCACCTCATGAAAGACGATCCCAAAGGAGGATCAGGTTTAAGGTCCCAGTTCAGAAATCCTGTCGCAGTCCCTTAACATGGCAACAGCTCTGGACTTGAGAGCCAGGTCCTAACAAACATCTTCTAAATGGAACAACCCATCTCATCCTGAGAGACCACACTGCTCAGGAAGAGACTGGCAAATCACAACCCTTGATACTCACAACTGCGTTATTTCATTGCATCTGTTTACCTCCAGCACCCTTCCCTCCGTTACCATCTTTAACATCTGAGACTTACACCAAGCAAAAGAGAACAGACACGTTTCCAGCACATGCAAGTAAAACGAAGCCACAGCATTCAGCCTCACTGCCAGCATCCAAAAAAAGCTGCGAGTACCATTTTTCAGCACAGAAACAGATCCACAAGCCTCATCCTTTTCTCTGACCTGGGGAAAGCTCATGTGCACCACACAGGGTTCCACTCGCCTCACCTCTCCAGTCTGCTTTACCCTTTGACAAACAGATCTCCTCCTACAACTTCGGGAGAGCTGTTCACACGCAGCTATGTGCAGAATTCAGCTCCTAACAGACAAGCAAACTCTATTATTCATTCCATGCCGACTTACTGAAAGCCCAAATGACCATACTGAGACAAACTCACCCAGGTGAACATTCCTTGGATTTAACAGTGTTACAAAGGACCAACTGCTACTCTTCCTCTTTTTGTTTCCCATCTACAAGAAACCCAGTGGACAAGGCACGTTGCTGCACTGGGCATGGCTTGTCTTTGGAAAGCAAAATCGGGCTTTAGGACTTGTCATTTTGATACGACACTGACTCAAACACTTCACCCAAGCTTAGAAGGTGTATCAGGACAAAGCTGAAAAAGAGCAAGAGTGTAGATGTTTGTAAGGGCACCATATTTACACTGCACACACACACACACACGTGGCTGACGTGCTCCGACCTTAAATAATGCATCTAGCTCCAGGCACCTTATCACCAGAAGGGTAACAGCAACCTGAGCGTGGTTCAGAGCAGATCAATCAAAATGATCAATGCTGAAGGAAGGACTTGAAAGGCAGAGCTGAAAACTCCATAGCGTGGCTGTTTCATGAAGGGAACTTTCATTGGGTGAAGGGGAAGAGAAGTCCTGTAGTGGGTCTGGGACGGTAGTGATTTTCCACAGCAGCTCCTGCAGTGCTGTGCTTACTGTTGATATCAATATTATGACTACCGCTTGCACAACATCGGGGCTGTCCCTCCAGCATTCCTTCCCCCACCTTCACCAATAGCTGTGAGTGGGCATGATCTTGGGAGGGACTATGGCCAGGACAGCTGACCCAGGCTGACCAAGGAGATATTCCATACCATATGACGTCAGCTCAGGAATATAAACTGGGGGAAAGGAGCAGGAAGGGGAGGCGAGATTCATTTCTGGCCTTCCCAAAGCAACCGCTACGCGTACTGAAGCCCTGCTTCTCGGGAGGTGGCCGGACATCGCTGCTGATGGGAAGTAGAGAGTAACAGCTTATCTGCTTCTGCTTTGCTTCCCGCGCGCGCGGCTTTGCTGCTTATTTACTTATTAAACTGCTTTTATCTCAACCCACGAGATTCCCATCTTATTTTCTCCCCTTCCCTGGCTTGCTTCTCGGGAGGTGGGGGGTAAAGCGGTGTGGTGGGCACCTGGCATCCAGCCAGGCTCAAACTACCACAAGTCCCAACAAAAGCATCATCCATCAGAAGTACATCAATATGCACAATTAGCAAAGGACTGACTGGAGGAAAAAACCCATCTGTGACTGTAATCTGCTCACAACCAAGGGGGGAACTCTGACAAGAGAGTAAAATTATCTATTGCAAGCTCAGAACTCTAGGTGTAATGAGACTCAACAGTTAATTTCCTCAACTATTACAGGAATTTTGACTCCACATCCAGTAAGTTTTTTACCCACAGCCAGATCTCATCAACTGAGCACAACCTCACCATGAAAAGGTAAAGGAAGGAAAGATGTTGTTGCAGGGTTCAAGCTTGCATTGACAGGAGCTGGACTGTGTAAGAGAGAAGCTTCTTTCTTCTGCCTGGACTGTACAAAACGATACTGGTAGCTACACAGATTGCAGAAGGCCTGAACTCATGCAACACTATGCACACACAAACCCACGATGAAGCGTGTTCAAGGCATTTTTGAGCAGCAATATGTTGTTCCAACACATTCATAAGATAACACCTTTGCCTTGAAAAGGCCTTTTCTGGTGACTAAATTTCTCAGATTAATGAAACTAACAGGAAGAGGGGCTCAACCACCTTTCAGGCAACGGGCTCTGTTGTACAAGCAGCACTGCTGAGCAACATCACTCATTTAAAGGCATGGTTGTGCGCTGGCTACTACTGTTACCACGGGTCAGTTAGCCAGCTAACATGGAAGCACTGTGTACAGCAATAGAAATGACCTGAAATGTACTCTGAAACAAAACAGATGCTGCTGCTGCACGTGAAACGGAGACAAACTGCTTTTGACTGATAGAAGATTCACATTACTTTATGTATATCCTAGATTTCATCAGAAAGGAAAAGGTGACAAATGTGTTTTGTCATAAGAGCCATGCATTGCATACACACACACACACACGTATATATACATATATAAGCAATATCTTCACTCAGAAAGACACATCTCTCAGTAATACTCCAAATGACCCAGGCACAGGGTTCCCATGCGATGACACACACTCTTTTTCACTGCATTTCACACTGTGATAGGTCTTAGAAACCCAAAGACACTGATAAACTGTAGATGATTAAAGCATAAACAAAGATGTCTCACATTTCCTTCTTGTTCCCTCCTTTAGGGCTCACAACTTCATGCTTCCCACATGCTTGTTGATTATTCTCCATTACTGCTTTCCATGTTTGGAACAGCACACCTTATTCACATTTAAATGCATTGCACTGTTGTGCAGTTGGATGCACTTGGATTTTATTTCCACAGCTCTAAGGATATCTTTGTTCCTAAATGCATTTGTTTTTTTAATTAACAACGCTGCCATTCTTCATAAGTTTCTATTATTTGGGAAGCAAAAAGAATGACACAGAATGACAGAAAATCGGATGGGAAAAAAGGCATTTTATCCTTGAAGTAAATTCACAGAGCTGTAAAGAGCAGTTTCACCAACTGAAAAGGTAGAAAGGAGGGAAGAAAAGAGGGGAAACCAGGAGGAAGGGTGCTCCTCCTTTGATAAGCACTGCATTCATTCAGCAGCAAGGGGCATGGGGGAGGGGGAGAGAGCACCTCCCGTGCCAGTACAAAGCAGTGAGTGTAAGAATTTGGTACATTCTCTGTCGGATTCTAGGCTTTGTGGATAATTCCAAATGCAAGCAGGTAAGACTGATATTCAGGCCCTGAGGGCCAGGGTAAGACAGTAGGATCAGAAATGCACCCCAGCAAGGAGCAACGGCAACAGCAGCAGCATTCCTCCCATGTTTCGGTCACCTTCTAATTAACCTAATGAAAGGTGTATTGTTTAAAGAAGCCTGATGAGAATTACCACAGATATGGCCAAGCCATCACAGGGAACAGTGAAAGGGAATCACTGCATAATCGTGGAACACCCCCCTGCCCCGTCACTGCCAACGTCACAGAAAATGGCCAACCACGTAAAAAGTTAAGATGCCTTTCTGCCTTCCTAACATGGCCCTAGCCAGACCCAAAATGGTCTCTCTAGCTGATAGCGCTCTTCTGATCCCAGAGAAGACGTCGTTGCAACTGCAGACTAACAGAAGGGCTCCTGCTTCACAAACCACACCACAGAGCTTGGGAATAGCTCCCTCAGCTTTGTCATTTTGTCCGTGTCTGGCATCTGGGGCTCCCGTGCGTGAAGGCGTTCATGCCAGCTCCCACGTCCAGGCTGCTCTGCTTAAAGCTAAACCCGAGGGCCACACGGCCCTCCTCTCCCCAGCAGCACGACAGAATTGGTCCCAGTTCCTTCACCTTTACCAGGTTTGGGGTTTGTTTTTTTTGTCTAGGAAGGAGTATTTTAAAACCAACCAAGCAAACCACACACACGCTTCAGAGTATCACCACAGGGATGCTCCCAGGTCCCAATTACTGCAGAATAACTCTGTAATTATGTCTTCATTTCACTAACTAATCTCAGATGAGCTTTTAAAAAGCAAGAAAAACGTTTGGAGTCGTATTCAAACGTTATCTGGATGAAACCCGACATTTATTTATCCTTTTCCAAGCTTAATCCAGTTTAATTGAAAACCTTTTTTTTCCCCTCCCCTTTTCCAAAAGAAAGGCACATCAGCTCACAATCAGTCTGGTGACAAAAGATAAACCTTGTTAAAAACATAAGCGTGGCATTTGAAAACAAACAAAAAGCACGGGAGCAATTCCTAACCAAGCAGGACCGTGTGAAGAAACACCACCAGTCCTTCGCTCAAACCTCCAGCCACAGAGACTAAGCGCAATCTAAAGACCTTATTTACTCAAATCGTACACCGCCAACAAAACCACTATCCGAGGCAACGCTTTTAATTACAGATGTACCTAAAGACCTAGGAAAAAAAAACCCAAGCTTACTTCTCTTCGCGTGAAACCGGAGCCCCACTGAGCTCAGCCAAATGTGGCTGCCTGAGATGGAAGGCAGGGGAAAAAAAATGAGTCTTACTTGGTGTACAAAGACATCAACTGGAGACTCCAAGGGGCTTCCCTCTCGGTTGCTCATGGAGATATACCCGAATCCTATTCTCACATTAAACCATTTGCAATGGCCGGTTCCGTGCAAAACCTGGGATTCCTCCTCTTCCTCCTGCTCCGGCAACTTCCCGGGCTTGTCTCCACCTTTACTCGCCCCTGCTGAGGAAGAGGGAAAGGCGTGGGGGGGCGGGATGGGGGGTTGGGAGTGGTGCGGGGAGAGGGGGGGTGGAAAAAGAAGGAAGGTGGGGGACAAGATGCAAAGGATAGAGTTAAATTCTGGTAACAGAATTGGCGCTGTATGAAGGGGTCACTACAGAAGGAACGAGGGGGAAACGACAACAAAAAAAATCGAACAGAACAAGAATGCAAACGCAAACGGACGAAAGATATTTTTTTTCCGTTAAGCCCTAAAACAAGCAACTTCTCCCCAAAATGCGTGAATAAAAAAGGGCAATGAAAATGCCCGGAGGTTAGAGGGAGGAAGCACCGCGGCACGGAGCCTCTCCCCCGCCCTCTGTGCCTGGGCAGCCCACGTTGCTGTACATACGTGCATTTTTCCATTTAACTCCATCTTTCAGCCACATTACAGCCCGGAACGCGATACTTTACTTGAATATTGCTGGTTTAAGACCGATCCCATTTCTCAACAGAAAACTCTCAGCCCAATTAGTCTCTCCTCGCAAGGCGCAGGACCCGAGGGAGGGGGGAGAGGCCGGTCGGGGAAGGGGTGCAGGAGAGAGAATAAGCCAAATTGGGTAGATTGCACAACTAGTTACTGCACATGCGGCGCCGAAACCACTATTTTGCACCGTGTCTCCATCTCTCCTTGGAATAAACTTTCGATTAAAGTTGGGACAGGTGTACGGCCGTTTTCTCTCATCCCACCACGGCAACTGTGCTTAATCAAACAGGAACAATTCAAACAATAGCCCCCTGAAAGCTTTTCAAGTTGTGAATCGGTGTGGGCGGTACGGAACAGTTTCTTAGCTGGGTAACAATGGGTTAGGAGAAAGCCCCCTTGCGCGAGCTGCTAAAAAAGGGTAATGCATAGTTGGGTTAAAGGGGGAGGGGGGGAAAGGGGGGGGGGGGGTTAGAGAGAACGAACGAGCAAGTGAAAATCATCATAAAACAATAGAAAAAAAGAAAATTAACCTTCGGCCATGTTGCCCCACGGGCCCTCTGCTCCAAACTCGTGAGATGAAAACTTTCCCTGCGGATCGAAGTGCTCTTCTGCATGGATCTCACTGAAAACAAAGACAGACAGGCAACTGGTTATAAAATACCGCACCACAGAATCACAGCATGGTAGGTGCTGGAAGGGACCTTTAGAGACCATCCAGTCCAACCCCCTGACAAAGCAGGTCCCACCTAGATCAGGTCACACAGGAATGTGTCCAGGTGGGTTTGGGAACCTCCAGAGAAGGAGCCTCCACACCCTCCCTGGGCAGCCTGGGCCAGGGCTCCCTCACCTCAGCACTGACACAGTTTTTGCTTATGTTTCAATGGAATTGTTTGTGTTCCAGCTTCATCCCATCATCCCTTGTCCTGTCAGTGGATACAACAGAAAAAAGTGCTGCCCCAACCTCCTGACATTGAGATATTTGTCAATATTAATGAGATCTCCCCTCAGTCTCCTCTTCTCCAGACTAAACAGCCCCAGGTCCCGCAGCCTTTCCTCGTATGAAAGATGCTCCAGTCCCCTGATCATCTTGGTGGCCCTGTGCCGGCCTCTCTCCAGCACTTCCCTGTCCCTCTGGAGCTGGGAGCTGACAGCTCAGGTTTTCTGTGTCAGGAAGGCTCAGAACCAGCAGGCACGGTGTCTGCTGGTGAAACAGCAGTGGCTCCTGCGTCCTTCTTGATGAAGGCCGAGCTACATTTGAGAATCTCTTTCCCAGTCCCTCGGCAGGTGCTCCCTTGCCGCCCCGGCGCCAAAAGCCCACCCGGTGCGTGCGGCCGGGAGCCCGTACCCAGGGCCGCCATCCCAGCTCCCCTCACAGCCGCACGGGCCGCCCCGGCAGAGGGCGACAGCCAGCCAGGCATCCATCCCGCCGCAGCGAGGCACCCAGCGCCGCACGGCCGCGGGGCCACGGCAGCAGGCGAGGCGATCCCAGCGCCGGCCTCTCCTCACACTGAGGCGATCGCCAGCGCCAGGCTCCTCACACTGAAGCGATTCCCAGCGCCGGCCTCTCCTCACACTGAGGCGATCGTCAGCGCCAGCCTCTCCTCACACTGAGGCGATCAGCAGCCTCCTCACACTGAGGCGGTTCCCAGCGCCGGCCTCTCCTCACACTGAGGCGATCGCCAGCGCCGGCCTCTCCTCACACTGAGGCAATCAGCAGCCTCCTCACACTGAGGCGATCCCAGCGCCAGCCTCCTCATCCTGAGGCAATTCCAGCGCCAGCCTCCTCATCCTGAGGCGATCGCCAGCCTCCTCACACTGAGGAGGTCACCAGCCTCCTCATCCTGAGGCGATCCCAGTACCAGCCTCCTCATCCTGAGGCGATCCCAGCGCCAGCCTCCTCATCCTGAGGCGATCACCAGCGCCAGCCTCCTCATCCTGAGGCAATTCCAGTACCAGCCTCCTCACCCTGAGGCGATCCCAGTACCAGCCTCCTCATCCTGAGGCGATCACCAGCACCAGCCTCCTCATCCTGAGGCAATCACCAGCACCAGCCTCCTCACACTGAGGCGATTGCCAGCGCCAGCCTTGCTCCTCACCCTGTGGCAGCTTCAATTCACCCTTGGATGGCTTCACCTGTATCGAGGCCATAAAGAAGAGACATGCAGAGTGGAGATACTGGCCCCAGATATAACCGTGTTCTAATGGACGTGCTGCTTTCAGCCAGGGAAACCCGAGCATGGTGGTGGAGGGATGCAGTGCCCTGTCACGAGCCAGGCTCTCACCCAGGGCCAGGTCCCCTGCCCCGGCCTCTGCCTCAGCCAAGGCAAGGGTCTGACACAAGCTTTTGCAGTGCTTGTGCTGCAGACGGTTCCTAACGGCACTTAGGTTTCAATTCAGAAGAAAATACATCAAGAGCTGGCAAAGAGTCATAACACAGGGTTGGTTGGTTTTCTCTTGAAAATGTGCAAGTGGTGGTTACTCGGGGTGCTGTCTTCAATGGGACACAGCTGCCCAGGAGCCACTCCAGCCCACACGGGCAAGGCAGGCCTCCTCCCTAGCGCTCAGACATGGCTGAAGTCCACAAACACTCTTCTCTTAGCCTTGTTAGCCAGTCTAACAGTCTTCCAGTTAGAGTCTGGAAGAAACCTCCAGCAATCCCTTATTGAACCCTCTTGCTATGTAACACGCACCAGGAATGCCAGTCCTTGGATTACATTAGTTCTAACCCATGATACCAACAACTAACTACATGCCTTTGGCATGGTGATTCTATGCCAGTGATGTTCAGCACTAAGCTCTCTATGGCTTCTGTTTCTTTGTTTTATTAAAGTCACACTGAAAGCATAGACATGGTACTGGAGAGAACTGAAACAATGATTTCTCTTTTCTAGCTTTCTCTTCACCATCAATGCACTTAAAAGTGGTTGCACAAATATTTAGCCCCGGTGGAATCAACTAAGGATTAAAACAGACCGTAGCTGTAACTAACTGCATGTACAAAACAGTGCACCATCTTCTGTCTCAAGCCCAATGGCAAAACACTTCAAATGCTCAAGATTCCTGGAAAGGAACAGGGCACTGTTTCACCCATTGTTCAGTGGTTGCTGCCAGTCTGTAGAAAATCAAGATGTCTAGTCCAGAATCTACCCACAGAATCTACCTTCCAAAGCGATGCTATTGATAAAACATGCATTGTTCTCAAACAGACTGCAAAATGGACATTGACATTTGCAAATCCACTATAGCAAATGATGCTTCAGCATCTCCCTCTTCAAATCTAACCATCAGCATCTTCAATATTAGCAAGACACTAGTCATCTTGACTTTAAGTAGGCCAACGACGAATAACAATAGCCCAATGGCATCTGCCAGTATTGCAAAACTTGCACACAGTCATTTCCTGTCAGACCTTTATAATCCTTATGGAAAGCATTAATTAAATGTAGCACACATTCCCCATAAATTAGTAAGCAGCAGAAAAACAAACCTTGCCATTCCCTGATAACTGTGATAATGTACTTCAAGTGACCTGCTTCCATTTCTATGTCACGTTGCACTTTGGAGCTTTGTGTGGTTTTTCCAGTGGAACCTGTATTCTCCAGTGAGAGCAAAGGGTCCCCAGAAGATCACAAGCAAGATTCGGGTTACAAAAAGCAACAGAAAGTGTTGTGGGAGAAACAGAGTGAATTAAGCGCATACAGACTGTACTATCAGATCCTACATTACTGCGCTGAAAACGGTTGCACAAATGCATCTAGTATACAAAGCACAGAGTGTATTTATGCTGAACAGGCATCGTGATCCTCCAACACCAAGAAAATTCGTCTGTGTTAATGTCCTCAAGTAATATAAATTGCTTGCGTCAACAAACACAGAACAATTAGCTTGTTACCCTTAAACCGAGTTTAAAATAAGCAAATTGTTTGATGACTTTGATGTTTTCCACCCAAAATGTGCTGGCTAATTTTTCCATTCCAGTTCCCATTCCAATCTTTTAACTGCCTTAATCTCCTGCCCTCAGATGCTGACCTCCTAAGAACAGAGGTCATAGGTTAGCACAGACAGACCTCAAAAGATCTGGACTATCAATTCATGCCTGAAAGATTTCTCTTCCACAAAAGAACGACTAAAAAAGCAAATTCCAAAATCCAGCTCCACAGGCTGTGTAAAATAGAAACTTGTTGATGTGTTACTTTCAGAAATATTCTTAGAAGGTTGTATCTGAACAATATGAATTGATTTCTGCAGGACACAAAACTGACTAAAACCAGTGGCATCGACACGATGACCGAACCTCAAAGCTAAAACAGGAAAGCTCTAGACATGAGAGGATGAAGAGTGAGCATCTTTAACCGCAGACGTGTGAGTGTTTTAAATGTTTCTAATCTCTATGTCTCAAAAGAGTATTTTTCCCAAGTCAGGCATTTTTAAACACCATTTTTGTTTTCCTGTAAGCGTGCAAGTCTGAGCTCAGCTAACCTGGAAAATGAGGCAGCACCAGTTTATACAGACTTTACTGATTGTTAGTGAGACTACCACCTCGTTTTCCTGCCATCATCAGCCATACAGCAGATTCCTTGCTGCTTGTCTGATCAATGAACACTAAGCTCTCGTTAAAAAAACCTACCAGATGTTTCTTTTCTAAAGCATAAATGAAATGTATAGATTGTAAAAGTGAGTTAGAAATACAGAGAAACAACAAGAACAAAATGTTAGAGAGAATAACTTCTGAGCTCCAAGTAAAATGTGCACAATGTATGTAAGTACAAACATCCTAAAAGTGGAGTAACAATACCCCCACAGTTAACAACATAAAGTCGCGTTGAACTGTTTAACAAAGCAAGTTAGAACGCTCTGTGGAGTCTCTTTTTTTGACTTAGGAAACTGAAGTGCTCAGCACACTTGAAGTGATTATTAAAAGGAGATGCAGGCATGTTACGATGTGAGCAGCAAACCAGGGTTCCCCAAAAATAAGTCAAAGCACAACTGCATGGAAAGATACGCCCCATCAGCAGGAAATTAAACGTTTCTCATACACTCACTGGAACGTTTCACAACAAACAACTTGGGAAAAGGGGTATAAAGAAAACGAAACCTTTAAAAAGGTAAAGAGCCAGGCTTACATCTGAGCTACACACAGTTTCTAATCCTGTTGCCAACTAGGGAGGATTCCCTCCTGTTAATGGAAGAAGTAACACTGGGTAACTACAGAACAACTCATCTCAGGATGCACAGACTGAAACACTCTATTGTGTTGTTTCACATCATCAGTTCAGCACAGCAAAAATGCAGAGGTGCTAATTTTAAACATCAGCAAATCTGGAACTGAATCTGAAACACTGAACCATCTCAGCTTTTCTTGTCTGTCAAAAGATAAGGCATTTCTCACTAAAGAAATAAAAGCATTCTGGCTGATGCAAAGGCTGTTGTAACCGTCCCTGCAGACAATGGAATAAGAGCAGTCTGTAGTTTGCTATTGTTTTCAGAGCTGTCTGAAGTAAATTGCATGCTTCGCATTTAAAATGTCCAACAGCTAAAAGAGTAAAAACTCCAAGTAACTTCTAGGCTACAGAAAGCTATTCAGCACAAGACCAGCACAATTTAGACCTGGTTTTGTCCTTTCAGCTACTCATTGTAAAAACACTAGTGCCAGGAGACTCAACACCAACATGGTTATAAATGAATGGAGATCAAAGGAATGAAATTATTTGGCTCACTCCCATATTTCATAGTGACCCTTCACAACTCCTTCCTCTTCACCTGTTCCCCTGGTCTGTTACTGAGCAAACCCAGGTCCCTCTGCTCCATCAGTGACGCTGGCCTCGGCTCCCTGTTTCTCCAGCTTGGCCGTGACCACCTTTGTTCTCTCTTGCACACGTATGTGCAACTTCTCCTGTGAAATCAGTCTCTTCATCCTCATCTTACAGTGTCCCAGCACAGCTTAAAGGACAAACATGTCCAAATCCCCAAGCCCAGCTGCTTGTAGGAGGAGGTTTCAGGCTAATTTCTACTCATTACTTACAAACTCAGCACTCAAAAGACAAGGAAATAGTCTGCACTGTAGTAACAGCCTGTGAACCAACACATGAGTTCTCCTCTATGGCATTTTATCTCTTGCTGCACAGAATAGAAGACAGTTATTGTATATTTCTTCAACTTACTCAATTCAGTGCTCGGGCCCCCAGCTAAACCCCGAGCACAACACAGCAGTACTGACTTTGAGGCTCTCACTACAATCTTGTCATGCATGGCCCACGTTCATTACTTTGCACGGGCTCTATGAAATGGTGTGGTTTCACTGGCCCCAATGAAATGCACAAGACTCTAGAGCAGCAGGAAAATAAACCAAAAGTCAAAATAATCTTCCAGAGGAGCCTTATTCTAGGTGCCCAGTTTGAAACAGTAAAGTCCACAGAGCACTGTAGTGTTTTATAGGATCTGATACGTTTAGGGCAAAGCTCAAACTGAGCAACTGTTACATTTGGGAGCATGTGGCTGTTCTGCAAAACAAACTCCAGATGTATCACGTGTGTCTCCCAGTAAACAAGGAACACACAGTAAGCTCACTCCTGCAGAAAGCCCCATTTCAGACCAACCACCCCAGATCCACTGGCTGATCCCCAGCCTTCCCAGGGCTGTCAGGCAGGAGCTGACATCCCACCTCTTCAGCTCCTCCTGCATTAGCTCTTGCCCTGCAGCCAAAGCAGAGGAAACTGTGTTTCGACCCCTGTTTGTGCCCTGGGGGGATTCAGGCTTTTCTTCCCTCCTTGAAGACTGCCTTAACTAACAGCTTCTGAGGTGATCCTTTGGAGCCTGGGGAAAACCAGGTGGTTCTCCTATTGACACCATTTTCAGTGCTCTGTTCTCCCCTCCCCAAGTCCCTCCCTTCCCTCTCCTTAATTTCCCCTCTGTTTGTGTTTTTCTGTATTCCTGCTCCATCCTAATCTTCTCTCTATCCGTTGTCCTTCCTGTGACTCTGCCAGTGGGATCAGGGACATCACAGGAGCATTTCTATTTCAGCTTCACCGTCTCTTCTCTGAACAGCTTCCCAGAACCAGAGGAAACGACTGCAAAGTCCCACTCAGCCCTGCTACGTCTGGATGGAGGCTGTGCCACTGCTGTGCAGGGCTGACTTAAACTGGTGCTTCCCTCCCCCCCTCCAAATAAACCTACCTTTCCTGAGGCAAATAAGCTCTTAAACCCACGATTTCTTTCAAGACATAGCCTATGTCTTATTACCTGCATCAACAGCAGCCCGTAGGTGTATTCAGGGGGGTGTGCACGGTGGGAAGAGCAGTAGCATGCCTGCACCCCCACCACGGGGATGACTACCTCCATGACACATTCCTCTTACATAATGAGCTTCTTGACAAAATGAGACGCTGAAGTAAACTCACATTTTCCAATGATTCATATTTCAGTAGGTTTGATCTTCAAGTGTCAAGGACAGAAACATGAAGCCGCAGCTAATAAAAGAAACAGCTGGAATGATATTACTGTACAGACTTTACTCATTTGAAGTTAAAGGGCTCCAGAACTTTTATTCCTTCTGAAGAGCTTCACATGCATCAACAGCGATAAATCAGAGAGGCAACGCTGTGGGAATACCTGATTTAGCAGCTATGTTGTAATTCAGTTTTCTCCCACTTTCAAGTTGTTGGGGTCTTTCTCAACAGGCCAAGACGTGTAACAATTGTTCCACCCCCTGGCATCGCCACTATAATCTTTCCTTGGTGTTACATATTTAGCATGTGCTTTGAGGATATTTGTTAGGTGAGGCTGGAGAGCAACATATCAAGGGAAAGTAACGACATGCAACTGTTTTCCTAAAATAAGAGAGGTCTGGGGTTTAGTTATTTACACTGGGTATTGTTTGTAGTAAAACACAGCCCAGACTGCATCTTTTTAACAGTTCATCCTGCAAGTAGTTTTGTTTCCAGTTCACTGAGAGCTGGAGCGAGTCAGGTAAGCATAAAGCAGCACAGCCTGCAGTCAGGGTCAGCACCAATCTAAGAAACCTTGTGAAATAATGCCCTCTCCCTACCCCTTTCAAAGCACAGGCTTCACTGAGCTGGGCCCTGAAAATGTATGTACTTTTCTGTTTATTCTTGCCCACTTGAAAGCAGTGTATTAGCATAGTGGCAAGAAACTAACCAGCAAGGGAAACGTTCACTAAGGTGGCAGATGCCAGTCGGATCAGGTAGTCCTGCAGAGACAGAAATGCTTTTAACATACATGCCACTGAAGTTTTTTATCACCTCTGTCAAACTGACCAAAGTTCTCAGTTCCTTCGTGCTTCTAAATCCCTTCAGATATGGTGAATCGTTACTGGAGACAAGGCTCCAGTGCCATCGCTTCGTGTACCACTACACCACACCTCACCACAGCAAGGGCCTCAATATATATGCCGGTGCTTCATTGTAAGTGAGAGAAGGCTCCTCTCTCGACGACAGAGGGTGAAATACTCCAAAAACACGAGGCCTGAGGAGACATCTGATTAAAGGAAACATTCCGCACTCCAAACCCAGTGTATGTGCTTAAGAAACCCATCTGCTGCGCAGGGACTGTTTTACTCTACATGAGGCTGCGCACAAACGACACCTTCCTACTCCCTTCATCTGTTCCTTGCACGTTTTCAGAATGGCATCTACTCACTCTAGCACTGAATTTGGATTCCTTATTATAAACACTGTGAAAAATGTGTACAGGCATGCAGACAGAAAACAAGGACAACTTTATTCAGGCTCTACTCTGTTCTTAACACAAGCTCGCAGCAAAGAAAATTAGGCTTGGCTGTTGCTTGGTCTTGTTTCAGCACAGAAACCTGCCTTCACCCAAAGCATGTGAAGAGCTCCTTTGGAAGGCACCTCTGATGGGAAGGAGGAGTCTTTATTTCAAGTGACCATGTGGTGGATTTGGTAGATTTGAAAACTAAACAGTGTTCTCTGCATTGAAGCTTTGGCATGGGATTTCCTCCGGGTCTTCTGAAAGATAGTCCCTTGCTCCAGCATTCAAGTGCTGATCTCTGGGCCCTGCAGTCTGGCTCCTGACTGTTGGAGCTATGGAAACAGGCAGGAAGACAAATCTGTTCTCTCTTGAGGAAAGTAACTCCTAATGCTGTGTGCTGGACCTGGGGAGAGAGTCTGCTGCAGACAGGCGAGGCTTCCCCACTTGTGCTCTCACTCTGGGGCACTATTCTAGCGCAGCTCTTCACCTGTCACTTCCAGAAGACTGAAGGTTATCTCCACCCTAGGCTGGAGATGACATCATGCCAAACACTGTATGGTCCATACAGACTGGGTGCTATACACACAGGAAAAACTGTTTCAGTGCTGAGATGAGGGAGCCCTGGCCCAGGCTGCCCAGGGACAGTGTGGAGGCTTCTCTCTGGAGGTTTCCAAACCCACCTGAACACGTTCCTGTGTGACCTGATCTAGGTGAACCTGCTTCTGCAGGGGGGCTGGACTGGATGATCTCTAAAGGTCCCTTCCAACCCTACCACTCTATGACTCAGTGGTAGTTGTTTTGTCTTTCCTCCCTTATGCCCTCTTCCTTTCATCTTTTAGTGGAATAAATGCTTGGTCTTGGAGATCTGATTCTATTCTCATCAGGCTGGATGGACCAAGTCCTGCAAGCACACTGTATGTTTGGTATGCAGGAAGGGCTGAGGCTGCTGAGCTCTTAAACACAGGTGGATGATGCAGATTTTAACAAGGGCTGTCTAATGAATACATGCAGTAACACTTTTCAGAGGCTTCTAACTTAGACTTGGATGGGTTTGCACAAAGAAAAGGAAAGATTAACCCCTTGCCCTAGAGATTCACCTTCAAGCCTGCTTTCAAGCCTCCAATCCACAGCATCTAGCAGCAGCTATTTTTAAGAGCTACCTATTTTTAACCCCTCTTTTGAGCCCTCTGGTTTTGTCCCACTCTTGGAAAAAACTGAGCTGTTGATAAACTTCCCAAGAAGTTGTCAGCCTGAAAAACAGAGCAAATATGTGTCCCTAACTGACTGTATTCCAGCAAAGATATCACGAGTACTGGAGCAGCACAAAGCTCTCAGGCTTCTTGGCTTTTGCCTTTTTTCCCCCTTTGTCCTTAAATCTAGCAACATTTTGCTGCTCCTATTACAAGCAGTTCCCACTAGGTTTGTGGCTTATTGTGGCCAATAACATCATGCAAGAAAGCACATCTCAGACTTGTATTTCTCCCCCTTTCTAGCCTATTGTCTAAGTGTGCAGATTACTCACAGCATCAGTTCTGCACAAATCATCTCCAGTGTCGGTTGAGGATCCGAGAGGAAGCTGCATCCTGCAGCTCAGATACTTAACACATCCCTGAATTGTCTTTTGTGGCTCAAGTGTTGATACTGAAGAAATGCCTGAGCTATACCTCCCTATTTCTTACAGTCTCTCCTTAAATGCACAGTGCTGCTGGAAAGGGGTTAGTAGGCCAGAGGGACCTCATTTCACATGGCAGTTTGCATGGAAGGGAACACAGCTACAGCAGTCTCTGCAGTCCATAAGCCCCTGGAAGGAGGAATGAAACATCCACCAGAATCACTGTGAAGCAAGGAAAAAGCAAACAGCCACAAAAATGCCCTGTGCTTGGAAAATGGGAAAAGCAGGAATGAAATCCAGAAGTAGAAGAATTCTTAGCATCTCAAACCAGGTGAAATGAGTCAGGAGGGAGGAGGAGGAGGAGGTATTCATGCTTTACCTTCTGAAATCCCAGCCCTGAGTAAGTTCCTTTGAGGAAATCACTGTAGAAGCCATGCAACTTCTGCAGTACTTCTGTGCCAGCTTCCTCTTTAGAAAACAGCAGAGCTGGGAACACAACCTGTCTTGGAGAGCAGCTGGAAAGTTCGGCCCTTTGACAGTGACATTACTGACCCCGTTCTGTGCCAAAGGCTGTGAGTGCCCAAACTTGTGCTTTGTTCCTCTGCTCAGCTGGGCACTCTCCCTTGGTCTGTCCCCTGTTTTGCCCTGGTGCTGTTCAGGACCTGTCTGAAGTAGGTCCCTGGGGCTGGCCAAGTGCAGGAGTGGACGTGTCCGCTGTGTTGCAGTTACGTGTTACCACCAGCCCAGCCTTGCTTCCCAGCTCTTGGGTGGCAGGACTTTCCCCATCTGCCTTGGTCCCATCCATCTGTTAAGAACGGTTTCTATGAGCTTCTCTCATTCTGGTAACAGTTCAGGGCTCTCCTTTCCAGCTCATTCCACTCCCCTTATTCACATCTCCTTACCCACATCGGCTCAGCTGGAGCTGTAGGAGGCTCTTAAGCATGAACCAGCAATGTGCCCTCGTGGGCAAGAAGCCAATGGCAGCCTGGGATGCATCAAGAAGAGTGTGGGCAGCAGGTCAAGGGAGGTTCTGCTCCTCCTCTACTCTGCCATATCTACTGAGGCCTCATCTGGAGTCCTGTGTCCAGTTCTGGGCTCCTCAGCTCCAGAGGGACAGGGAAGTGCTGGAGAGAGGCCAGCACAGGGCCACCAAGATGATCAAGGGTACAGAACATCTTTCATATGAGGAAAGGCTGCGGGACCTGAGGCTGTTCAGTCTGGAGAAGAGGAGACTGAGGGGGGATCTCATTAACATTTATAAATATCTAAAGGGTGGGTGTCAGGAGGTTGGGACATCCCTTTTTTCTACAGTAGCTAGCAATAGGACAAGGGGTGATGGGATGAGGCTGGAACACAAAAAGTTCCATTTAAACATAAGAAAAAACTATTTCAGAGGATCACAGAACTTCTTCAAGCCATGAGAGGCAGAGAGCAGGCGGTGCAAGCCGGACTGCTGCATTGGTACACAAAGCCCAGCTCTCAGGACTAACCTGAAAGGTGTAAAAGATTATTACCATTCCTCAGCCCATCAGGCATCAAAACATAATTAATCAATTACACACATCTCAACCCTGAGTGCACCACTTACCCTTTCCTCTGTCTAAAACCACGGATGCACAGTTTAAAAGCCCCCTGCACACACGAGCCTCTAGCACGCACAGCTCCCACCTAAGCAGGACGTTACTTCACCTGTTTTCAGCCTGACCACTCTTCTAACAGCAATATTTGCAAATCAGTTTTACATTCCTTTGCAGGCTGCCTCTAATTCAATAAAAGCTTCTGTAGTAAAACCAGTGGAGGGGATGATTTATGTAGTCCCGTAGACAACAGCTTCAGGGGTTTAACCGAACGCCCGAGTTCCACGTAAGAGCCCGTACACAGGAGGGTTTGTCTTCACAAATGGATACATGATCAAAACAGACTTTCAATAAACACTTGCAAAGAAAAAAAAAGGGAAAAGGGGTGGTGGGGGGAAGGAGGAATAGCAAAGTAACATAATTACCTATCTCCCTTTGGTTTTCTTTTTTGTACTGTCTTCCCTTTGGGTCGTCTTTCACTTCCTAAGCAGGGGCTCCCTCCAGGGCCTGTTACCCGTATTGATTCAAGGCCGTTGGAAGATTTCTTAAAAGTAAATTCCACTGGTTCTCCTTCTTTTAGGCTTCTAAATCCTTCCATGTAAAGCTTGCTCTGTGAATAGGAAAAACACTCTCGGTTACCATTGCCTTAAAACAGTATTTACATTCATAAACAACAGGACAAATTATCCCTGCCTGTGCTCCTAGAACACACACAGGCTGAGTAACAGCTTCCTCTGCGTGAACTAGAGCGGGTGAGACTACAAATTACAGCCTTGAAAACACTCTTCAACACTAAACAAGTAGCAGGAACCCATTTTCGGTCTCAGCAAAAATGAAACACCACTTTCCTGTCCTGTGGTGAAGGCTGTAGATGTCAGGAGCAGAGAATATGCCAGGTTCTGAAACCCCCACATCTGACAGCCACCAGGATCTGAGCTTCTAACAGTATGGTAAGAGAGCAAACGTTCATGTCAGAGCTCATTCCTTTATGATCAGAATGATCACAGCTTGTATTCCTTGTATTTGGGACACGGCTGTGCTGCTCTACCAATGAATAAGGGATGCAGTGAGTACGAGCAGCAGAAGGAAGGCACTCAGAACAAAGCCCACCAGAACGGGCAAGTCAAAGATCCCTAGTGAGCTGCTAGTTCAGAACCCTCCAAAAATTACCAAGTCAGCATGATTTAGTTATGAATTTGCATTTTCAACCACAGAAAAGGAAACTGTTATCATCAGAGAAAGTGAAACACACTGGTAACTCTTCTGATATTACACCGTAGCAGCAAAGCCTCGGGCAAGCTGAAGTTCACAGCAGCTCACCACTGATTCTGATGCCTCAGTTCCTCACAAATTACATACAGCAGCAAGTCTGCATCCCAGCATAAACCTGACGAATCAAGCTCTCACATAAAAGGCTCGCCGAGTTAAACGAGCTAGGTTTGGGTGTCAACTGCCAGACACTTGCAGTTTGTGCAGGACAGCTGTGAAATGTTTTCTCTCTTTGCTCGACAACTCTCCGTGGCAAAGAGAAAAATGTGTCCTGGCCAACTCTCACTCCATTTTCCAGCATTCAACAAGGGAATCTTATCTGGATGTGCCATCCCACTCCTGGCTCTAAGTAACATCTACCACCCAACAAATGCGACCGGGGATTGTATCCAAACCAGAGGGCAATCCCTGACATGCGCACCCTGCAATCATGTTGTGAGTGTTTCACGTTGTTTCAGTGGAGCACAAGAACTGACAGCTACAGCATTCACAGCTCACACACAAAGAGGGAGCTGGTCTCTTTGCAAGGATGCACAGAGAACAGGCCAGGAGGCAACAGGCTTGAGCTGATTCAGGGGAAACTCTATCCAGACACGAGGAGACGTTGCTCACTATGAGAGGAATTAAACCCAGAGAAGGAGCGTGGCTCCCTTTGCTGGAAATAGCTCAGATTCAGCTTGGCAGGGCACTGAATAACCTAAAGGCCCTTCCTTGCTTTCAGTAAAAGGCTGGAGCAGGCAATCTCAAAATGCCCCTTCCAACCCAGACTTTCTGTGAGTCAGGTTTCTCAACTGGAATGGGAAAGCAGGATTCCAGACCCCACTTCCACAGCAGAGTTACCTCCGCGGACCTCTGCCATTTAACTCCCCCGTGGCTTTCTGAAGATGGACAACACTGCCAAGTCCACTTCCCACAGCACAAAGACTGACTTCAAAATGATAAAACCACCAGGAATATTCATTCTAATGAAACCATGTTCACCTTTGCTTCCAAAAGCCCCGAGTACCAGACCAGGTGACTTCTCACTGCTCCAGCAGCCACTATTCATAACACATCAACCACCACCAATGCTGCTCTGACTGAGCCAAAAAGCAAGCAAGAACACAGCTCTGTTGGTTAGGACCAGGGCTGTTTTGTCCACTGGTTAGGACGTGGCTCTTCTAACAAACACAACAGTGTGAAGCATGAGACAAACAGCTGACTTCTCTTTGAGTGGTATTTAAAAGGCAAGGGAGAGTCCGTGGGAGGACACAACCGTGAAAGCAGAAGTGTGTGGTGTCTATTCCATCAATCATGAGCCTGGCTGGTTTTCTACGTGAAAATATCACGTATGAAAAAGGAAATGTGCAAAATTTGTCCCTAATACAACTGAAGGATGGTAATTCTACACAGAGCAATGAGACCAAGTACCCAGGCAAGCAGGATTACTTCAAGCAAGCCCTCCACTTTGCAATGTCTGTGTGGCAATAAGAGGATCTTTGTCATCCCAGCTGGGAATACGCCCAAAGAACACATCCCCACTCCTCCACTGAAAATGCAGATCCTGCCTGTCCTGTGGGTCCATCTCTAGGTCCACCCATACCTCTTCAGTCCTTCAGCAGAGAAAACCTTGTTAAAACGAAATTACTGAACAAGTACTTTGTCTCAAACTCAAAGGTACATTAAATGAAAAAAGGGATGTCCCAACCTCCTGACACCCACCCTGTAGATATTTATAAATGTTAATGAGATCCCCCCTCAGTCTCCTCTTCTCCAGACTAAACAGCCCCAGGTCCTGCAGCCTCTCCTCATATGAAAGATGCTCCAGTCCCCTGATCATCTTGGTGGCCCTGTGCTGGCCTCTCTCCAGCACTTCCCTGTCCCTCTGGAGCTGAGGAGCCCAGAACTGGACACAGGACTCCAGATGAGGCCTCAGCAGGGCAGAGCAGAGGGGGATAAGAACCTCCCTCGACCTGCTGCCCACACTCTTCTTGATGCATCCCAGGCTGCCATTGGCTTCTTGCCCACGAGGGCACGTTGCTGGCTCATGGTCAGTTTATTATCAATCCGGGCTCCCAGGTCTCTCTCTGCAGAGCTGCTCTCCAGCAGGTCACCCCCAGCCTGTGCTGGTGCAGGGAGTTGTACAGGGCATTATTAGTGCTCAAAAATGTTTTTCTTCTTCCCATTTTACCTCTGACAACAGGAGCTTTGTTTACAAACAAAACATTATCTTTACACGGGTGATTTTTAGTATTTTTAAAAGCCAAAGGAATGGAACAGTTTTGCTTTCACAAATTCTGTTATGCCAGGGTACTTTTTTTGTATGTTTTTTTCCCCCAGCACTTCTAACACCACAAAATGCTGCAAATACCCCATTCCAAATGACTCGCACAGCACCCTCCTTGAATACACACCAACAGCTTTCCAGCGTTACAGACGGATTTGGTGCTGACTTCTTGTGTAAATGCTGTTAGCCAGCTCAATAGATTCTCTGAGGTTGCAACAACAATTCAAAGCCACAGTGGAAAAGCAGCATTTGGAATCCAGCAAAACAAATGTAAAACCCGAATCCTCCTTAACTTGTCTGCAGCGCCGCGACAAAAAATGTCTGTAGAGTTGACAATTCAATGTTGAGAGACCTAGCTCGGTATTTTCCTCACATTACTTAAACAAATAAACCCCAGACAATTAAAAGCAGCCAGAGTTTCAAGTCAGTGAACCATTTCTAGAGCCCTGAATGGGGTGTGTGGGCACGGCGCCAATGAACAAAGGGAAAAACCTGAAGGCAACGTGCTTTTCCTCCTTTCGCTCTCTTTCAGCTGTCAGAGGCTTTGCTGTTATTTTTACCAGCAGTCAATACAGTGATTTCAGGCTTGAGCTTTTTCCCTTTTTCACTTGACAGGGCCACTTCCAGTATCCCATTACTTCTCGCTATTTGAAGCCCGTAAGGTAAAGCCTCAGGCACCTCTGGTGTGAGCAACACCTTGGTTCAACGCTGTTTTGTGAGAGTATCACCAGTAACACAACCTAAGTGGGGAAAAAAAACCCCACCATCCCAAGTTCTTGGAAAGCGTTTGCTAAGAGAAAACAGAAATCAAACCACAACAAATAGAAACTGAGTGGACAAGGTGGCCCCAAAGAAAGGCACCTTGTAAGAGCGCTCACAACTCCCACCAAGCGCTAGGAAAGAATGGAAGTTTGGAGTTCAGGCTTATTACAGCTCCTGATGAGAGTACACTGCTATCACTAACGTGTGGGGAGCAGACAACAGGCTGCCCATAAGTGCCTCCTCACAACAGTCTTGCTATTTCCAGTCAGGGCTGTGAACAACTGCTGTCACAGCCATCCAGTCCTTTAGAGGAGGAAAGAAGCTATTCAGTGGCATTTTGCTTAGATCACTTATTTTCTGCATCTCTCATTTCTGCCCCTTCTTTCTCTAGTGACTGATTGATTGCTGGGTACAATGGCCAGATGCCACAAGAATGCTGCATTTCCCAAGGTAAGAAAACAGTTTTTTCCTCCAGAATTACCTACAATTAAATCCAGACATGAAGGAAAGCATATCCTGAAGCCCAAGCACACCAACAATCCCTTGTACAGCTCTGTCAAGAGTCATCAACCTTTGAATACATCAAGAGCAGAGAGCAAGAGGACACAGAGCAAAATCCCTTGAACTGGATCTATATCTAGTGCCTTTTCCTGCATTAGGTCAAAACCAGAATGTGTTGTACGCTGCACACACAGGGGCAAGCACTACAAAATGGTACCAGTTACACCACACAAGAGATGCTGCAAGGACTTGTGCTGTCGTAGAATCATAGAATGGTAGGGGTTGGGAGGGATCTTTAGAGATCATCTAGACCAATCCCTCTGTAGAAGCCACCAAAATATCATGTTATTAATCATATAATTTGTGCTTAAATATAGATCCAGCCTGCTGCAGAGACTACCTATAACGTTACTATTCCTACTAGTACTCCTCTCTCATAACATTATTATTCCATTCTCTGCATATATGGAATTTTCTCTACTCAGTTTTCCTTCTCCTGTGCTTTAATGCCAGGCATGAAAATCAAGCTGGCCTCTTCTCCCATTTCTTATTTTAAGTATTTCCTCATGTCATGGTAGGCACAAGAAAGAGTTTCAGGATTCGGTCCAGTGAATTCAAAGGCATGGTTCCTCCTGCTCTACCTCACTCTCACATTGACTCGGGAAGAAAACTGTTTACCTCACTTGGTAGTGTCATGTTTTCTGCTACACTGCTGCTCCCTGAATCAGTCCTATGCAGAGTCAAAAAACCCACCAACACACCCCAAAAGAAGTCACACAAGTCTGTAGTCATGGCAGGTAAAGCTGTCCTGGGCCAATTTACCACTTACATTGCCTCGGTGACCTGAAACCCCACTGTGAATCCCAGCCAGATGATGATGCTCTCTGAAGTTGATGCATTTAAAAGCATCTTCTCTTGCCAAACACCAAGCTCCCTCCTCACAA
This sequence comes from Colius striatus, assembly GCF_028858725.1. NCBI lineage: Eukaryota > Metazoa > Chordata > Aves > Coliiformes > Coliidae > Colius > Colius striatus. The sequence goes on from NW_026908529.1 coordinate 1,068,087, forward strand.
GTGTTCCCCGGCTATCAGCTGCCCACACTGCATTTGGAGCCCTGCAGATCTCCCCAGGACAAAGGCCCTTCCCTTCCCTTCCCTTCCCTTCCCTTCCCTTCCCTTCCCTTCCCTTCCCTTCCCTTCCCTTCCCTTCCCTTCCCTTCCCTTCCCTTCCCTTCCCTTCCCTTCCCTTCCCTTCCCTTCCCTTCCCTTCCCTTCCCTTCCCACTGAGCCACTCCTCTCTTGGGCAAGCCCATCGCTTCATGCAACTGAAACCACCTCCTGTTCTGTTCCAAATACTCAGCTGCTGTAAGGCAGTTTTGGGGGTGGAAGATAGGAAGGGTGGCCCACCATAAAATCCATCAGTGCCACCAAGTCAAGGTCTCTGGTTACTCCCACAAGAGAGACAAACATGCTGAAACCTGCATGGTTTCAGAGATGGCTGAGCTGTCTCCTGCTGGAGTCTCTCTGTGAGTTTAATGGTGAAGACAGAACACAAGGCTACGACTGACTCGTTCTAAAAAGCACAGTGAGCACACGGGATCTAGCATGGAACTGATCCAGTGTAGATTGTCCCATGCACACAGGTGGAAGTGCAAAAGCACAATGTACAACCCACACAGTTTCCTGCGTTTTTCAAGTACTGAAATGTCCTCTGGTGTAAGGCACAGACTCAATGGCAGAGTTACTACAACTAAAGCACAGCTTCCTCCAGATTTACTACACCTCTCTGGCGTCGCTAACCACATTTTCAGTAGCAACTGCAGCACCTCCGTTTCCCACATGTACTCTACAACGCCGATAAGCTCGGTCTCTGTGCCCCTCTACACATCCCCCAAGCACAGGAATGACAATTCCCTAGGCCAGGAGATGTTTTAGCTGTATAAAGGTTTCCCATCCACCTCTCTCACCACCTCCTACCATCCTAGGAGACTACACACAGTTAAAAAGAGACTAGGCACAAAGGACACACCAAGGTATGGTTTATCAACAGGCAGCACGCCAACGCCGACAGATTGTTGGGAAGTCAGAGCTTACATTTAGTGTTTATTTTGTAATTCAATTGATTTAAAATGCCAATACACAAGTGAAACACGGAAATGTGGTTAAAATATTTGTTTACCAAAACCAAAGTCGCCGTGCACACAAACAGCAAGACAAGGGTATCTGACAAAACCGATGGGATTCCAGTGTCATTGCTCATAAAGAAGAGTTAAAGAGGCTGACAGTTTCATTTAGGATGAGGGGTTTTTTTGAGTTGTAGCTATTTTCACAACATTGCCCACATTGTAAGACCAAAACACCATAAAGGTGTCTGCTATACCTTAACATAAAAACGTTAAACAGCAAGACTTATCCTGTACTAACAATCCCTGACTTACAATTCAAGTTTTCTAGTCTTTCCATGGGTTTTTATCATGGTTAATCCTCTTAGCTACTCTTGCACAGCAGATTGTACATTTACTAAGGTTCTGATTATTTAAATCTGATTATTAAACTAGCTAACCTAATATCCCATCAGTTCTGCCGACTTACGTCGTCATCTGCACCTTAATTACATACAATTCTACCAGAATTAGAAAGGTGGCTTAGATATTTAGACCTATGAATAAAAGAACAGTTTTGTCTTAGAGGAAGAATGAACACAACGTTATTTTGGTTGACAGCCAGCAGCGTGCCCAAGTGTGACCAGCAGGACCAAGGAGGTGATTGTTGCCCTGTACTCGGTGCTGGTGAGGTCTCACCTCGAATATTGTGTCCAGTTCTGGGCTCCTCACTGCAAGAAGGACATTGAGATGCTGGAGAGGATCCAGAGATGGGCAACAAAGCTGGTTATGGGTCTCCAGCACGAGTCTGATGGGGAGGGGCTGAGGGAGCTGGGGATGTTCAGCCTGGAGAAGAGGAGGCTGAGGGGAGACATGATCATTCTCTGCAACTACCTGAACAAGTAATCAATGACATGACATGGCTTCAAGTTGCCCCATGGAATGTTGAGGTTGGAGCTGAGGCAGAACTGTTTCCCTGAGAGGGCTGTCAGCCCCTGTGCCAGGCTGCCCAGGGAGCTGGGGCAGTGCCCAGCCCTGGAGGGATCCCAAAGCCGTGGGGCTGAGGGCCAGGGGTTAGTGGTGGCTGTGGCAGGGTGAAGGCAAGGCTTGGACTCCACGATCTCAAAAGTATTTTCCAACTAAAACAACTCTATGAGTCTAACATTTTCTATTTCAAACCTTTATCACTGTTTTTGGAGGGACGGGAGTGGCAGATCACCTACATATATGGCAGTCACAGCACCAGAGAGCAGAGGCACTACTAACGTGTCTCACATGGTTCAGGCATAACAGGGAACCAGTGGGTGACCTCACAAGAAATTATTCTTTAGAAACACACAGCAGTAGATGGAGATGGTGTTGATTCAAAAAGTGACTTGAACTTAGCAGCAACTTTAAATTATTAGTTGGGAGAACATCTGATTTGTAACCGTATTTAACAGTTCTCTAAACAGCTGCATCCCAAAAGCTGACAGAAATGCTGGTCTGCAGCCACTTCTATTATCAAAGCATAAGCTGTATTCTGTTAGGAAGGACACATCCCATGTTTCAGTGAAACACCTCTGAATTTACAGCAGTACAAATGAGAAAACAGGGCAAAAGCCTTCTAAAGTAAACAAGAGGCTGATTAAAAGGATTTTTACAGAGGAGGACAAGGGATTTTCACAAAGAATTAAACCCATTGGCTCAGGTATTGGGGAAGTACTCAGAAATGCTTGAAAAAGTGTACTTTTAAAATAGCATCTTATTACTATAGTTCCGATTCTGTTTATTGAGGAAGCAATTATGAAACTGGAATGACACATATCCAGCTGCATTAACCCAAGGACAGCAATGTTGGCTTTTGCTCAGCTCACACAACAAAAGACTACTTAAGTATTATTTAAGACCCGGATACTGAATCTGTCACTTTTATGCCCCAATTTTAGCACGCTCTGCCAAAGAATGTTTTCCAAAACCTCATGAAAGAAGGTCAAGGCCAGCTGCACAGAAGGACACAGAGGGGTTCCTTCGGGACAAGTCCTTCCCCTTACCATCTGCTGACACAGCTCCCACCAACGCTCCTGGGGTAGAGCAGACGCAGAAGTATCAGCCTGTTAATTCTGAATGTGTTTGCTTTTGTGGCTTGGTTTCACCTCAGACATGCCAGACATCTCATTACGAAATGCAGGCAGGTGACTAGTTCTGATGCAGTTACAAGGCAAACATTCCACAGGAGGAATGCTTCGAAACGCTCCATGGTTTAAAAGCTGCATCACTTAGTAGCATCCTTTCAAGACAACTATTTGAGCTGTAGACTCTCCACCATCCTTCATTCAGCACATTGTTTCACAGGACACTGGTAGCACACACAGGCTTCCACTGCCTGTCAGGGTACAGATCCAGACTGACAAAGGCAGCACAAAAATTGAGTATCTCCTCTTCTAAATACCCTTTCCATACCGAGGTATTGCAAGACCATGTCTTCACTCAGTCTCTTTCCTGCACAAATGCAACAGTGTGGTCTCAAAGACTGCCCAACATCAATCAATCAGTGAAAACCACCAACCCTCCCTGCACCAACAGCTCAGTACCCCCGGAACCCCTGAAACCCATGACAAAATACAGCCTGAAATCTCTGCCATCTATATTACTCCTTTACAGGTCCAATAAAAGTTGCCTGCTCCCTCAGCTGTTTGCTTTTTATGTCAGAAGTAAACAAACTCCAGGCTCCATTTTTATTGGACTGTTCAAAGAGAAAGTTCCAGAGGCTAAAATCAGAGGTACATCACATAATAACTATGGTGCAAGAAATACAGCTGAGTTTTGGGGAACAGTAAATTCTGTGTATGCTACTCACAGACTCCTTTCAGTGACATTCACACCAACGTTTATTCCCAGGCTACCATGTAAGACGCAGCCATTAGTAGCTGAGAACACAACACAGTATGTTGGGGGGTAGCAGGTGAGCATAAAGCCAAGTAAGCACAAATGAAAGTGAGAGGAATAAAAAAGGGTTAGGCTTGCAGCTGCATGTGCAACTTCAGTTCTTTTCTAGGTTTGTCCCTCCTTGGCTGTACAAACTCAGTTTTCCCTTATCATTGTTTATATACATGTGTGAAGGCAAATGTAATTTAAAGCCAACTCCATAACCTAGCTTGATCAAATAGACAAAGAGAAGCCAAATTAAACATGGGGCCACACAAGGTGCCCATTACCAAGTATAATAAAAGGTTAGCTAGAAAGCTCTTACTGGGAGACAAAACTACTTGCCAGTAGCTTAAGTTCTCTAGACACCTCTTACATATGCTACAGGGGGAACAGGCACGTTGCAGTATTTAACCACAAAGGTTTTTGGAAACACAGGCAGTGCCTACACTGGATGTATTTGCCCAGCAGTTCTTGCACCAGCAGCTTCCACAGGAGTATCCCATTGGGAGAGGAAGGGAGCAAAATCAGGGAAAGGGGCACAGGAGAATGAAGGCTCCTGAACAATTGCTCAGGCTCTGGCCAAATGAGCTCTAGTGATTACCAGTAGATTCCCTTGGGTGTGGGTCAACCACTCATTTGTGTAGTCTCTGACTTTCAGTTATAGCTATGGAACATATAGGGGTGGAGATAACGAAGCTGGAGATGCAAGGAAGTAAAGCTACCAGGGAAAACTGAGAAACCATGCGTGGGAATGGCTCAGCTTTTGGTAAATGTGGTTTTGGAAGATGGTAGATGAAATTGGCACATGAAGTAACTTGAAAACCTTGAGTAGGAACACAGTGAACCCTTCAGGGCAGATTTGTTACTACTGTCTTCTGCAACACCAAAATACCACACCACTTCCCAAAAATACAGGAGCAGCAAGCAGGCTGACATCAACACGAGTGGGAGTCCCACCTGCAGGGCTCCCTGTGTTCCACCTTAGTCAGATCCCTGAAAACATTACAACGTAGAAGTAGAGAGGATACACATACCAGTGGTGTGAACACAGAGCAGATGCTGTGCTCTCTTCCCACCAGGCTTGGATAGCTGGAGTCAGATTTTGCTCACTCAGTCAAAAAAAATGATCTCCACCTTCAGGTGAGGACTCAAAACTGCTACAGATAACGACGGAAAGTCTCGTTGTCTCTTACAAAACACATGTAGGATGAAAGGCATAAATGCATGAGCAGGTAAGGATTTCATCAACCAAAGGACAACAAGGTATTGATACCTCAGTAAGGCTGAGTTCCAGCAATGTTGGATAATGCAGTCAATGCCTCTCTGATTAGAAAGGCACAGTCTAAGAAAACGTTCTGTGGTAGAGCTCTTGCATTTCTGTTCAGTATGTTGCCAAATTTAACCTCATCAACCTGCTTGTTTGATATTAGACAAGTTCACAAAGTACACTACTAATGGCTGCATCCACCAAATAATGCACTAATTCCAGAAGCTGGCCACTGCCTTACACAGCACAGGGAGGATGGCAATGCTTCTGCACCACCTTTTCAGTGTCAGAGGACACTATGATTTGTGGCTATGAGGCTGCACAGAGTACTGCATGAAGGCTGAGCAGCAACATAACCAGCAGGCACTGCCACACAATCACAGCTGGAGAGTGGATGCCGTGAGCTGAAGCATATTCTGAGTACACACACACACCCCCCAGGGGAAACCTCGCACAGGACAGTTAGGACAGGTGAACAACTGCCTCTTTCAAGACACAGGTAAGTAGACAACACAGGTAACATCCCTGCCAAGGCAGGTCCCACCTAGATCAGGTCACACAGGAACATGTCCAGGTGGGTCTTGAAGCCCTCCAAGGAAGGAGCCTCCACACCCTCCCTGGGCAGCCTGGGCCAGGGCTCCCTCACTGAAACACTGAAAGAGTTTTTCCTCATGTTTCAATGGAACCTTTTGTGTTTCAGCTTCTTTCCATCACTCCTTGTCCTGTCATTGGATACAACAGAAAAAAAGGCTGCCCCAACCTGCTGACACCCACCATTTATATACTTATAAATGTTAATGAGATCCCCCCTCAGTCTCCTCTTCTCCAGACTAAACAGCCCCAGGTCCCGCAGCCTTTCCTCATCAGGAAGATGCTCCAGTCCCCTGATCATCTTGGTGGCCCTGTGCTGGCCTCTCTCCAACAGTTCCCTGTCCCTCTTGAGCTGAGGAGCCCAGAACTGGACACCGGATTAAATTAATGTTTGTTTTCTTCCCCAAGCTGAGCAGTCCTGTCTGTTTTCACTTGAGGCCGTAAGTGGCAAGTGAGCTCTCCCTGTCCTTGGAGATTCCAAAGGCCCTCTGTACTTATGGCTGATGGTGGTCCTTTGTTCCTAGGTGGCCCTAAACCAGGACACATTTGTCTAGAGGACCATGTAGGCTTGGTAAACATTCTGCTCATGAGCAAAACGTGATCATGGGTTGAGATGGGAAAAAAACCAAAACCAAGAAACCCACACAAAACTCAGGAGACTTTAACCACATTTGTTCAGCTGAACACATGTGAATGATTCTGAGGCCAACCCTATATAATCTCTCTTTCCCAAAAGACATACCCCTTTGATTCAATGCATCTTAAGGACAGATTCATAAACAGCTTTTTTCTTTATAGGCTCACACTGCTGCTGCATCTCCCAGCTATGCCCCATCGTGTGAATATTCACTTTAACCTTACCCTTTCCTTGCATTCTTGTGGCCATCACTAGTCACTGTGAAGCTGCTGCAGCTCATACACCACGTGGGATTTTGTTATGGACACGGGAACGTTCTTCAGAGTAACCAGGTGCATAACTGTCTCTTATGTAGACAGGTGAGACACTTTTGAGGTAAGAATCATTCTTACAAAACAAGTGTTAACACGAAGTAGGAAGTCAAGACTACACAAAACTACAGTCAGGTTGTGTGGGTTTTTAAAGGTAACACTGATTAGACTGATTAATCACCCTCTGTGCTTCCAGAGAGTTGAGCCCCGGAGGCTAACAGTGAGAAGGAGAAACTTGAAGAAAGGGAGCGGATAGTTGGTGGCAGAGTTGGGACATTTCAATGCACAGGAAAGAGAGAACAGACACAGAGCTGAGAGATACATCATTCTCCACAGATTAAAGACCTCAGACAGTTAAAACTAGGAATAGGTGGAGATGCAAGATTAGTCTGCATCAGTAACATGTTTGCATTTTCAATTCAGCTGTTAGTTTAGAAGAGAGTCAAAGCAGCATAAACCACCAAATGGATATTCCAGCACAATTTAAGGACAATATATATACATATATACCAAATCTATATACAGCTCATGCCTGATAAGCTCCTCAGCGGATCATAGATCATATAATGGTAGGGCTGGAAGGGACCTTTAGAGATCATCCAGTCCAACTCCCCTGCAGAAGCGGGGTCACCTAGATCAGGTCACACAGAAACGTGTCCAGGTGGGTCTTGAAGCCCTCCAAGGAAGGAGCCTCCACACCCTCCCTGGGCAGCCTGGGCCAGGGCTCCCTCACGGAAACACTGACACAGTTTGTTCTTATGTTTAAGTGGAACTTTTTGTGTTCCAGCTTCATCCCATCACCCCTTGTACTGTTGCTGGCTACTATAGAAAAGAGGGATGTCCCAACCTCCTGACACCCAGCCTTCAGGTATTTATAAATGTTAATAAGATCTCCCCTCAGTCTCCTCTTCTCCAGACTAAACAGCCCCAGGTCCTGCAGCCTTTCCTCATAAGGAAGATGCTCCGGTCCCCTGATCATCTTGGTGGCCCTGTGCTGGCCTCTCTCCAGCACTTCCCTGTCCCTCTGGAGCTGAGGAGCCCAGAACTGGACACAGGACTCCAGATGAGGCCTCAGCAGGGCAGAGCAGAGGGGGAGCAGAACCTCCCTTGACCTGCTGCCCACACTCTTCTTGATGCCTCCCAGGCTGCCATTGGCTTCTTGCCCACGAGGGCACATTGCTGGCTCATATTTAGCTTATTAGCAATCAGTTTATTAACTGATTTATTAACATTTCCATTGTCTCTCCATCCCCAGCTGAAGGCAACACCAACATTCTGCTGTTTTGCAACAGAAGGGACTGCAGTTTCATTCATGTTTCTGTGACAGTAGCTTCCAGCTCACTTTCCTCCTACACCTCCACCTCACCCTGGCAGCTGTTTGCATCCCTGGCCACCCTTCTATGGCACAGACACTGACCACTCTGACTTGTGGGGATCATGGAGCTTCTCTGATGTGAACAGTGGCAAAAATCAGATACCAAATTTCCCCAGCTGGGTCTGCCACGCAGCTTCACAAGCACTTAGGCTAGCCCAACAAGGAGAGTGCTATAAAAGCCCCTGAAGCTTACTGAGGCAGCAGCAGCGCTGCCAAATGTGAGAGTAAGACGGCTGTAGGACTCCCACCGAGAAGGGTGACTGCAGGAGTTCCAGCCTCCACCTGTTCACCACGCTGCTACGGCAGAGCCAGCTCAGCTGCTTGCAGAGCAGCTGCTGACCTGCTGCATCTTACAGCTTTGCATCTTAGTCAGTGCCCGTTCTCCCTAGTGCAGCGGACTGTGGCAGCTTCCACAGCTGCTCTGTGAGCAGCTGAGCCATCTCTGGAGGGAGGGTCTGGCATTCCCTCTAGCCATCTCCCAAGGAGCTCACCTCCCCTTTTACAACTCCCCAAATAAGCTGAGGAATAGCCTGCACATCCATTTCTCCAACTAAATGCGCTCTCGAGAAGTGTCTCAGGAGACACTTCTGCACCTTGCATGCAGAGGTGTTCACTGATACTCTGCTGATGTAAAAGCAATTCGAGGATTTGCAGTTCTCACTGGTGGTATCTAGCAAGCAAAAGCTAGCATAGACCTGTCCTGAGTTACTGTCCCTTAAAAAAACCCTAAGTATCACATAAAACCTTTCTACCAGTTACGATAACTTGCAGCTGATTTAACAAAAGGGGAGGGAAAAGCACCCTTAAATACAGGGAATGAAAAGTGTATATATGGTATGTCTGTATTCCTCTGTGTTTGTTTAAGAAACATCATAAATGGTCTTTAACTTCTGTTTCTAGGTTCACAGAACCACAGAATCTCAAGGGCTGGAAGGGACCTGGAAAGCTCATCCAGTGCAACCCCCCTGCCAGAGCAGCACCACCTAGAGCAGGGCACACAGGAACTCATCCAGCTGGGTTGGAATGTCTCCAGAGAAGGAGCCTCCACAGCCCATCTGGGCAGCCCCTGCCAGGGCTCCCTCACCTCAACAGGGAAGAAATTCTTCCTTGTGTTTCTTTGGAAACTCTTCTGTTTCAGCTTGTCCCTGTTTCCCCTTGTCCTATCACTGGCCATCCCTGAGCACAGCCTGGCTCCAGCCTCCTCACACCCACCCTTGATGGATTTATAAACACTAATAGGTTCACAGGAACTTTCTTAAATCACACCTTTAAGGTCACTTTTATACACTTTTGCAGAAACTGATGGGCCTGATTTTGCTTCTGTTGATAATTAGTGGAGAAAAGTGACAGGAATTACCAGGTTACATAAGGAAGATGGATTAAACAACATTTACACCAGAGTATACTTTGTAAAGACTCTAAATCAAAACTCTGGATGGCTCCAGATAGACTTACTAACTACCTCAGTAATGTAGTTGCAAACCAGGACGAGCAACAATAACATTTTTTCCCCAATTCACTTCCTTTTAGCTTTGGTTCATATATCTGCTTTGATATCTTATGTTTGTGCCTCAGACAAAATATCCTCTTCCTTCCAGCATCCCAGCCCCTGTGCACAACTTCCTCAGCCTTGGAGAAAGAGAGGATAGCATGCCCTGGAAAGTGTATATACCTACTACTCTGCCAAAGAGGAAAACCTCTCGAGACAAAATAACCCCACTGCAGGCCTCTGTCTGATTTTTGCTTGTCAACATTTCAACCTCTTCAACAAAATCTGACTGAACAGCATTCAGGTTTAACAGAACTTTCCATGCACTTCAATACCACATGCATCTATTCATCAAAATGCACTGCAACGTAGGGTTTTGATGTAGACAGATGAAATCTGGAGGGTGTTTCCACAGATGGTGGCGGCTCTGTTAACTCTAGTACTGAATTTCAAGCTTCTTCAGACAATCACCTTAAACCATCAAGCCCTCAGTGAAGTGTTTCACCATCTGCCTAGGATTTGAAATGTAGGACTGGGCCTAATTAGTAGCAAAAATAAACAAATAAGGAAGGAGCAATCCCAAACCAGGCTGTTCTGCCCCACACCACAAACCCACTGTCCTCATCACCTCAAGCCAATTTTCTCTGTATGCTCCAGCACAGCCGGCGAGTGCCAAAGCTCAGCTCTGGATTTCCAACACTCACCCAGGTTCTACAAGATCCCTGATACACGTGCTCACTGCAGACACACATTTACTCCCCGTTTGCTTCCTTCCTCAGCTTCCCTCTCCAAATGCCACTAGCTACTTCTGTTTTGATTAGGACTCAGCTTTCCTGGTCCCCAGTAGAAGTCAAAGACGACAAGCCTGCAATAATACGCTCTACATGGAGACTTCTGCACTTCAAACAAGCACTGGTATGTACTATTTAACAATGAGAAGCAATGTGATATTGACCCCACTTGCTTGCCCAGAACTTCCAGTTTCCCCAGGCAATTAAGAAGCTTTTTACAGGCTCATAACAATGCAGAAATGGCAAAGATGTGCTAGATGAATGGATGCATCCTTGCAAAAGCACGAGGTCACATGTGTAATAATATATGCCAGTCAGCATTCAGCGTGTCATGTCATGCCCAACTCGATCTTAGGATAAAGTAGTTAAACTGTGGCTAAAATACCAGGAATTTGAAGAACAGACACTTGATGGTCAGTCAAATTAAGGGAAAAGGTTTCTTTTCAGATGCTGCTTACATGTCTAGTTTTCCATTCATTCCTCTGTTCACAATCATACCTGAATAGTCTCAGTAATTTTCCCTCCTTCTTTTGTTACAGGTACAACAACAGGAGCAAAAATTACAACATCTATAGGACAGCACAGTGCAGGAGGACTCCACGAAAGAAAAAAGGCTCTCTTCCATCTCTACAAACCTTATATTGGCAGTAACTTGCAGCAACATTAAGAATTTTCAGATGAAAGTGAAAAATTTCAAACCAACCATGTTCCTTTCAAGGAGAAAACAAAACACACCAACCCCTGCGTGCTGCTCCTCCCTTCCTTCCTCTCACCACCTCATGAAAGACGATCCCAAAGGAGGATCAGGTTTAAGGTCCCAGTTCAAAATCCTGTCGCAGTCCCTTAACATGGCAACAGCTCTGGACTTGAGAGCCAGGTCCTAACAAACATCTTCTAAATGGAACAACCCATCTCATCCTGAGAGACCACACTGCTCAGGAAGAGACTGGCAAATCACAACCCTTGATACTCACAACTGCGTTATTTCATTGCATCTGTTTACCTCCAGCACCCTTCCCTCCGTTACCATCTTTAACATCTGAGACTTACACCAAGCAAAAGAGAACAGACACGTTTCCAGCACATGCAAGTAAAACGAAGCCACAGCATTCAGCCTCACTGCCAGCATCCAAAAAAAGCTGCGAGTACCATTTTTCAGCACAGAAACAGATCCACAAGCCTCATCCTTTTCTCTGACCTGGGGAAAGCTCATGTGCACCACACAGGGTTCCACTCGCCTCACCTCTCCAGTCTGCTTTACCCTTTGACAAACAGATCTCCTCCTACAACTTCGGGAGAGCTGTTCACACGCAGCTATGTGCAGAATTCAGCTCCTAACAGACAAGCAAACTCTATTATTCATTCCATGCCGACTTACTGAAAGCCCAAATGACCATACTGAGACAAACTCACCCAGGTGAACATTCCTTGGATTTAACAGTGTTACAAAGGACCAACTGCTACTCTTCCTCTTTTTGTTTCCCATCTACAAGAAACCCAGTGGACAAGGCACGTTGCTGCACTGGGCATGGCTTGTCTTTGGAAAGCAAAATCGGGCTTTAGGACTTGTCATTTTGATACGACACTGACTCAAACACTTCACCCAAGCTTAGAAGGTGTATCAGGACAAAGCTGAAAAAGAGCAAGAGTGTAGATGTTTGTAAGGGCACCATATTTACACTGCACACACACACACACACGTGGCTGACGTGCTCCGACCTTAAATAATGCATCTAGCTCCAGGCACCTTATCACCAGAAGGGTAACAGCAACCTGAGCGTGGTTCAGAGCAGATCAATCAAAATGATCAATGCTGAAGGAAGGACTTGAAAGGCAGAGCTGAAAACTCCATAGCGTGGCTGTTTCATGAAGGGAACTTTCATTGGGTGAAGGGGAAGAGAAGTCCTGTAGTGGGTCTGGGACGGTAGTGATTTTCCACAGCAGCTCCTGCAGTGCTGTGCTTACTGTTGATATCAATATTATGACTACCGCTTGCACAACATCGGGGCTGTCCCTCCAGCATTCCTTCCCCCACCTTCACCAATAGCTGTGAGTGGGCATGATCTTGGGAGGGACTATGGCCAGGACAGCTGACCCAGGCTGACCAAGGAGATATTCCATACCATATGACGTCAGCTCAGGAATATAAACTGGGGGAAAGGAGCAGGAAGGGGAGGCGAGATTCATTTCTGGCCTTCCCAAAGCAACCGCTACGCGTACTGAAGCCCTGCTTCTCGGGAGGTGGCCGGACATCGCTGCTGATGGGAAGTAGAGAGTAACAGCTTATCTGCTTCTGCTTTGCTTCCCGCGCGCGCGGCTTTGCTGCTTATTTACTTATTAAACTGCTTTTATCTCAACCCACGAGATTCCCATCTTATTTTCTCCCCTTCCCTGGCTTGCTTCTCGGGAGGTGGGGGGTAAAGCGGTGTGGTGGGCACCTGGCATCCAGCCAGGCTCAAACTACCACAAGTCCCAACAAAAGCATCATCCATCAGAAGTACATCAATATGCACAATTAGCAAAGGACTGACTGGAGGAAAAAACCCATCTGTGACTGTAATCTGCTCACAACCAAGGGGGGAACTCTGACAAGAGAGTAAAATTATCTATTGCAAGCTCAGAACTCTAGGTGTAATGAGACTCAACAGTTAATTTCCTCAACTATTACAGGAATTTTGACTCCACATCCAGTAAGTTTTTTACCCACAGCCAGATCTCATCAACTGAGCACAACCTCACCATGAAAAGGTAAAGGAAGGAAAGATGTTGTTGCAGGGTTCAAGCTTGCATTGACAGGAGCTGGACTGTGTAAGAGAGAAGCTTCTTTCTTCTGCCTGGACTGTACAAAACGATACTGGTAGCTACACAGATTGCAGAAGGCCTGAACTCATGCAACACTATGCACACACAAACCCACGATGAAACGTGTTCAAGGCATTTTTGAACAGCAATATGTTGTTCCAACACATTCATAAGATAACACCTTTGCCTTGAAAAGGCCTTTTCTGGTGACTAAATTTCTCAGATTAATGAAACTAACAGGAAGAGGGGCTCAACCACCTTTCAGGCAACGGGCTCTGTTGTACAAGCAGCACTGCTGAGCAACATCACTCATTTAAAGGCATTGTTGTGCGCTGGCTACTACTGTTACCACGGGTCAGTTAGCCAGCTAACATGGAAGCACTGTGTACAGCAATAGAAATGACCTGAAATGTACTCTGAAACAAAACAGATGCTGCTGCTGCACGTGAAACGGAGACAAACTGCTTTTGACTGATAGAAGATTCACATTACTTTATGTATATCCTAGATTTCATCAGAAAGGAAAAGGTGACAAATGTGTTTTGTCATAAGAGCCATGCATTGCATACACACACACACACACGTATATATACATATATAAGCAATATCTTCACTCAGAAAGACACATCTCTCAGTAATACTCCAAATGACCCAGGCACAGGGTTCCCATGCGATGACACACACTCTTTTTCACTGCATTTCACACTGTGATAGGTCTTAGAAACCCAAAGACACTGATAAACTGTAGATGATTAAAGCATAAACAAAGATGTCTCACATTTCCTTCTTGTTCCCTCCTTTAGGGCTCACAACTTCATGCTTCCCACATGCTTGTTGATTATTCTCCATTACTGCTTTCCATGTTTGGAACAGCACACCTTATTCACATTTAAATGCATTGCACTGTTGTGCAGTTGGATGCACTTGGATTTTATTTCCACAGCTCTAAGGATATCTTTGTTCCTAAATGCATTTGTTTTTTTAATTAACAACGCTGCCATTCTTCATAAGTTTCTATTATTTGGGAAGCAAAAAGAATGACACAGAATGACAGAAAATCGGATGGAAAAAAAGGCATTTTATCCTTGAAGTAAATTCACAGAGCTGTAAAGAGCAGTTTCACCAACTGAAAAGGTAGAAAGGAGGGAAGAAAAGAGGGGAAACCAGGAGGAAGGGTGCTCCTCCTTTGATAAGCACTGCATTCATTCAGCAGCAAGGGGCATGGGGGAGGGGGAGAGAGCACCTCCCGTGCCAGTACAAAGCAGTGAGTGTAAGAATTTGGTACATTCTCTGTCGGATTCTAGGCTTTGTGGATAATTCCAAATGCAAGCAGGTAAGACTGATATTCAGGCCCTGAGGGCCAGGGTAAGACAGTAGGATCAGAAATGCACCCCAGCAAGGAGCAACGGCAACAGCAGCAGCATTCCTCCCATGTTTCGGTCACCTTCTAATTAACCTAATGAAAGGTGTATTGTTTAAAGAAGCCTGATGAGAATTACCACAGATATGGCCAAGCCATCACAGGGAACAGTGAAAGGGAATCACTGCATAATCGTGGAACACCCCCCTGCCCCGTCACTGCCAACGTCACAGAAAATGGCCAACCACGTAAAAAGTTAAGATGCCTTTCTGCCTTCCTAACATGGCCCTAGCCAGACCCAAAATGGTCTCTCTAGCTGATAGCGCTCTTCTGATCCCAGAGAAGACGTCGTTGCAACTGCAGACTAACAGAAGGGCTCCTGCTTCACAAACCACACCACAGAGCTTGGGAATAGCTCCCTCAGCTTTGTCATTTTGTCCGTGTCTGGCATCTGGGGCTCCCGTGCGTGAAGGCGTTCATGCCAGCTCCCACGTCCAGGCTGCTCTGCTTAAAGCTAAACCCGAGGGCCACACGGCCCTCCTCTCCCCAGCAGCACGACAGAATTGGTCCCAGTTCCTTCACCTTTACCAGGTTTGGGGTTTGTTTTTTTTGTCTAGGAAGGAGTATTTTAAAACCAACCAAGCAAACCACACACACGCTTCAGAGTATCACCACAGGGATGCTCCCAGGTCCCAATTACTGCAGAATAACTCTGTAATTATGTCTTCATTTCACTAACTAATCTCAGATGAGCTTTTAAAAAGCAAGAAAAACGTTTGGAGTCGTATTCAAACGTTATCTGGATGAAACCCGACATTTATTTATCCTTTTCCAAGCTTAATCCAGTTTAATTGAAAACCTTTTTTTTCCCCTCCCCTTTTCCAAAAGAAAGGCACATCAGCTCACAATCAGTCTGGTGACAAAAGATAAACCTTGTTAAAAACATAAGCGTGGCATTTGAAAACAAACAAAAAGCACGGGAGCAATTCCTAACCAAGCAGGACCGTGTGAAGAAACACCACCAGTCCTTCGCTCAAACCTCCAGCCACAGAGACTAAGCGCAATCTAAAGACCTTATTTACTCAAATCGTACACCGCCAACAAAACCACTATCCGAGGCAACGCTTTTAATTACAGATGTACCTAAAGACCTAGGAAAAAAAAACCCAAGCTTACTTCTCTTCGCGTGAAACCGGAGCCCCACTGAGCTCAGCCAAATGTGGCTGCCTGAGATGGAAGGCAGGGGAAAAAAAATGAGTCTTACTTGGTGTACAAAGACATCAACTGGAGACTCCAAGGGGCTTCCCTCTCGGTTGCTCATGGAGATATACCCGAATCCTATTCTCACATTAAACCATTTGCAATGGCCGGTTCCGTGCAAAACCTGGGATTCCTCCTCTTCCTCCTGCTCCGGCAACTTCCCGGGCTTGTCTCCACCTTTACTCGCCCCTGCTGAGGAAGAGGGAAAGGCGTGGGGGGGCGGGATGGGGGGTTGGGAGTGGTGCGGGGAGAGGGGGGGTGGAAAAAGAAGGAAGGTGGGGGACAAGATGCAAAGGATAGAGTTAAATTCTGGTAACAGAATTGGCGCTGTATGAAGGGGTCACTACAGAAGGAACGAGGGGGAAACGACAACAAAAAAAATCGAACAGAACAAGAATGCAAACGCAAACGGACGAAAGATATTTTTTTTCCGTTAAGCCCTAAAACAAGCAACTTCTCCCCAAAATGCGTGAATAAAAAAGGGCAATGAAAATGCCCGGAGGTTAGAGGGAGGAAGCACCGCGGCACGGAGCCTCTCCCCCGCCCTCTGTGCCTGGGCAGCCCACGTTGCTGTACATACGTGCATTTTTCCATTTAACTCCATCTTTCAGCCACATTACAGCCCGGAACGCGATACTTGAATATTGCTGGTTTAAGACTGATCCCATTTCTCAACAGAAAACTCTCAGCCCAATTAGTCTCTCCTCGCAAGGCGCAGGACCCGAGGGAGGGGGGAGAGGCCGGTCGGGGAAGGGGTGCAGGAGAGAGAATAAGCCAAATTGGGTAGATTGCACAACTAGTTACTGCACATGCGGCGCCGAAACCACTATTTTGCACCGTGTCTCCATCTCTCCTTGGAATAAACTTTCGATTAAAGTTGGGACAGGTGTACGGCCGTTTTCTCTCATCCCACCACGGCAACTGTGCTTAATCAAACAGGAACAATTCAAACAATAGCCCCCTGAAAGCTTTTCAAGTTGTGAATCGGTGTGGGCGGTACGGAACAGTTTCTTAGCTGGGTAACAATGGGTTAGGAGAAAGCCCCCTTGCGCGAGCTGCTAAAAAAGGGTAATGCATAGTTGGGTTAAAGGGGGAGGGGGGGAAAGGGGGGGTGGTTAGAGAGAACGAATGAGAGAGTGAAAATCATAGTAAAACAATAGAAAAAAAGAAAATTAACCTTCGGCCATGTTGCCCCACGGGCCCTCTGCTCCAAACTCGTGAGATGAAAACTTTCCCTGCGGATCGAAGTGCTCTTCTGCATGGATCTCACTGAAAACAAAGACAGACAGGCAACTGGTTATAAAATACAGCACCACAGAATCACAGCATGGTAGGTGCTGGAAGGGACCTTTAGAGACCATCCAGTCCAACCCCCTGACAAAGCAGGTCCCACCTAGATCAGGTCACACAGGAATGTGTCCAGGTGGGTTTGGGAACCTCCAGAGAAGGAGCCTCCACACCCTCCCTGGGCAGCCTGGGCCAGGGCTCCCTCACCTCAGCACTGACACAGTTTTTGCTTATGTTTCAATGGAACTGTTTGTGTTCCAGCTTCATCCCATCATCCCTTGTCCTGTCAGTGGATACAACAGAAAAAAGTGCTGCCCCAACCTCCTGACATTGAGATATTTGTCAATATTAATGAGATCTCCCCTCAGTCTCCTCTTCTCCAGACTAAACAGCCCCAGGTCCCGCAGCCTTTCCTCGTATGAAAGATGCTCCAGTCCCCTGATCATCTTGGTGGCCCTGTGCCGGCCTCTCTCCAGCACTTCCCTGTCCCTCTGGAGCTGGGAGCTGACAGCTCAGGTTTTCTGTGTCAGGAAGGCTCAGAACCAGCAGGCACGGTGTCTGCTGGTGAAACAGCAGCGGCTCCTGCGTCCTTCTTGATGAAGGCCGAGCTACATTTGAGAATCTCTTTAACAGTCCCTCGGCAGGTGCTCCCTTGCCGCCCCGGCGCCAAAAGCCCACCCGGTGCGTGCGGCCGGGAGCCCGTACCCGGGGCCGCCATCCCAGCTCCCCTCACAGCCGCACGGGCCGCCCCGGCAGAGGGCGACAGCCAGCCAGGCATCCATCCCGCCGCAGCGAGGCACCCAGCGCCGCACGGCCGCGGGGCCACGGCAGCAGGCGAGGCGATCCCAGCGCTGGCCTCTCCTCACACTGAGGCGATCGCCAGCGCCGGCCTCTCCTCACACTGAGGCGATCAGCAGCCTCCTCACACTGAGGCGGTTCCCAGCGCCGGCCTCTCCTCACACTGAGGCGATCACCAGCGCCGGCCTCTCCTCACACTGAGGCGATCAGCAGCCTCCTCACACTGAGGCGATCCCAGCGCCAGCCTCCTCATCCTGAGGCAATTCCAGCGCCAGCCTCCTCATCCTGAGGCGATCGCCAGCCTCCTCACACTGAGGAGGTCACCAGCCTCCTCATCCTGAGGCGATCCCAGTACCAGCCTCCTCATCCTGAGGCGATCCCAGCGCCAGCCTCCTCATCCTGAGGCGATCACCAGCGCCAGCCTCCTCATCCTGAGGCAATTCCAGTACCAGCCTCCTCATCCTGAGGCGATCCCAGTACCAGCCTCCTCATCCTGAGGCGATCACCAGCACCAGCCTCCTCATCCTGAGGCAATCACCAGCACCAGCCTCCTCACACTGAGGCGACTGCCAGCGCCAGCTTTGCTCCTCACCCTGTGGCAGCTTCAATTCACCCTTGGATGGCTTCACCTGTATGGAGGCCATAAAGAAGAGACATGCAGAGTGGAGATACTGGCCCCAGATATAACCATGTTCTAATGGACGTGCTGCTTTCAGCTAGGTGCAGTTAAACACTAGCTGTGTGTCCCCAGGGGTGTGAAGAAGAGTCCAAAGACCTGCCTATGTATAAACAGACACAAGCACGAGATACAGAATCAGCTGGGAGTTTATGCTCTTGATATCTCAGCATATATGGCTGACAAACATACACAAAGCGGGAAAAACCATCTCAGGATGTTCAGTGCCTACATTAAGGACACCCTAAATGTACACATTGACTGCACGTTTGAAAATACCATTATTGATGGAGGAAATGTTAAGTTTACCCTCCAAATCTGAAGGAATTCCCCCTGGAGCTGGCCCAGGGCCATCTCTGTACCTTCTCAGTCTGCTGGGGGACACACACACATCCAATTGCATTTGGCAGGAGAATGCTGACCTGACCAGACTGCAGACTTCAGCCTTCTTCCAGAGAGGCTCTTTTCCTCTTGTAGAAAGAGACTGCAGCACAGGCAGAATTAACTGGCATGCTCTGCCAAACGGGCCTTTGGGGCTGCATCTGTTACAGTATCCTCAGGAGACCTCTCCTGGCTACACTGACCATCTCTCAGCAGCATGAGCCTGCGGCTGCATTTGGCAGTGTCAGGAGTGCTGTCTGTCTGAAATACCAGAGGGGAATTTTACAAGCACCTGCTTTTTTGACAGCCATCACAGTGCAGCCTGTCTTCTCCCAGGAGGGGCCACCCTGGGAGACACCTGAGACAGCTCACCCACATCCCACTCGGTGGCAGCAGCAGAACCTTGCAGCCACACACTTGGTCTCCTTCCTCAAACAGTCCTTATAGAGTCAGGGAACCCGGCCCTGCCGCTCCCCAGGGCTGCAGAGCAGACACAGCACACCTCTGGGGAGCCTGGCACTTGGTGCCCAGCCATTCCCCAGTGGGCTCCAGCGCAAGCACAGCCTGGCACAGCTCTGCCTGCAGCCCGGCTCACACAGGCACCGCACCCTGGGCACCCAGAGCTGTGTCCCAGCCGGGCCCAGTCCTGGCCAGCCACACATGCTGGGCCACGGGTGCAAAGCACACAGCTGTGACCTGTGCTGGTCACAGAATGGTAGGGGCTGGAAGGGACCTTTAGAGATTATCCTGTCCAATCCTCTGCCAAAGCGGGTCCCATCTAGATCAGGTCACACAGGAACGTGTCCAGGCGGGTTGAGAAACCTTCAGAGAAGGAGCCTCCACACCCTCCCTGGGCAGCCTGGGCCAGGGCTCCCTCATCCTTACAGTAAAGAAGTTTTTCCTTAAGTTTTTGTGTTCCAGCTTTTGTCTATTTCCCCTTGTCCTGTCACTGGATACAACAGAAAAAAGTGTCACCCGTCCCCTTGACATCCACCTTTCAAATACTTGTATTAATGAGATCCCCCCTGAGTCTCCTCCAAGATGAACAGCCCCAGGTTCCACAGCCTTTCCTCAGAAGGAAGATGCTCCAGTCCCCTGACCATTTGGTGGCCCTATGCTGGCCTCTCTCCAGTAGTTCCCCGTCCCTCTTGAGCTGAGGAGCCCAGAACTGGACACAGGACTCTTAAATGAGGCCTCACCAGGGCAGAGGAGGGGGGAAGGAGAATCCCCCTTGAGGTTGGGGCAGAAGTATGCCAAAGACCTGTCTACAGGCACTGGAAGTCATCAGTCTGCAGAAAGCATCAGGTCAGAAGCAGCAGCCCTGTCTCTGCAGTGGAGAGGTAAGCACTGCCCACACACCTCTAATTCAGCCAGTGCAAGTCCCACCAACTCCCCAGTTCATATCCAGTGACCCCTTTTACCACGTTTCCTCCCCATCTTTAGTTCTTCACACCTTAACCTTCACTTCCATCCTGATTTTGCTCCTGATAGTCCCATTTAGCTTTCACATGGTGATATGCATGAACTGCTTCAGAGGTCACAGCTGGCTACTCAAGGAAAGAAGGATTTTTATACCAATAAACTTGAACCAGGTGTGTTTCAAGCCTTTACGTGTAAACCTGTCCCTGTGGAATGGTTTTTGCTTTAACTCAATGAGAGTCTACTTTAGGAAAACAATTCCAAGCTAAGTGAAAATGGATTTATATGCCTCACACAAACTGTAGTCCTCGACAGTGTAAGAAAATCCACAAGCTTAAGCAAACTCACCACCTGCTGCCACAGAAGGGAACACGGTGGTACTCTGTTCCCAATGCAGCAGCCGGATGCTTCCACCACAGCCATTAGTGTGCACACAGCCTCACAATTCATTTCCAGTACTAACTCCACCTTCAATTCGTACCCTTCTTCCACTTACAGTCTCAGCCATCATCTGTAATTCAAGAATACCTTGCAGGTCTGTGAGAGCTCCCACGTGACCCTGTTACACGGGCAAGATCACACGTGTGAAAAGGGCACGTCGCAACATCACGACTTCTGTTCTTCCCTGGCCTGCTGAGAGCAGGCTAGCACAGCTCTACAGGTACAGCTTCATCTGGCCTAGCATCTCATGCTGCAAAAGGGAAATCAGGTTAAACAAGGCACTCGGGGATGCATCAGCAGAGAGAACCAGGAGAAAGGAGCGTGTGCTGTGGCCAGGCTGACTACACAGACATGTGGTGGGTCAGCCTGGGTAGAGGAAGCTGTCCTACTAACACAGTACATGCAGCATCTTTCAGAAGAAGCCACTCATGTAGTGCCTTAGCTACCAGTGACTGCAGTGAAGTGAATTGGGTTACAAAGCCAGGATTCAATACATTGCACAGCATCACTTTGTTATGTGACTACCTGTACCGAGCTTGCCTGGTGGAAGGCTGGAATAGAAAGGGAGTATGACTGCCAGCATAAGAAAGAAGCACTAATCAGCTGCCATCCCTTTGTTTTTCACCAATGAGGTAATCAACGTGCACACCTCATTCTGAATTGGTCTCTCACTAAGTCAGTTTCCTTTTGATACCCACTTTCTTCAACACAGTTGAGGCAAACTTTCATAAATCTGGGTATACATTTCTGCATATGCTACATGTGTGTACAACACAGAACCTCAGGGGCTGGAAGGGACCTTGAAAGCTCATCCAGTTCAACCCCCTGCCAGAGCAGGACCTCCTAGAGTAGGTCACATAGAAACATGTATGTATACAACAGATTTCATGCATTTTTTTAGCTCTTCATAATCAAAATCCCTCTTCTACAAAATGCATCTTAACCAGTGTAAAGACTGTTATTATTCTGCCAAATTCAAAAGCTTTCCAGTTCGACTCATCCGTGTTTTATGCAAGAATTAAGCAAGAAATGTGGTTCATTAAGAAAAATGAGATGAAACACCTTGGATATGTTGCAATATACTTAAGATTTTATGGGTAACTTATCACCTGAAGTGTCTCACAGACATTCACATTCACCTGGCAGCTGGGAACCACTTCAATCACCACTTACAAAGGAAACCAACATGCTGCTTTGCTGGCTTCTTTTTCAAATTAGCAACTAGAAACAGATGAGAAGCACAAACCCCAAGAGTCCCTCCAACAAAAAAGGCCACCAACAATCCAGATTTCTGAAACCCTCTGAACTCGACTGCATTACTACAAGAGGTATTTTCTGAGGAGTTCTTGTTCTGAAAAGAAGGGGGGCGGTGCAGGCTAAACCCTAGAAAGCAAAGCGGAAGAAATCATCCCTTTATGGCAGTTTGTGGTGAGGGAGTGACTCAGCTAAGGAAAACTGCAGAGCCCATTTGGAGACACTGATTCCGAGAGCAGTAAGGGCTGCAGGCAGAAATCTGATGCAGCTGCACCGCCAGAAATTTCAACCTTCACAAGCACGTAAGCACCAAGATAATAATTTGCAGTAACCCTATAGGTTCTGTCTATCCTTGCAGCAATTTTTTGGTGTGAAAAGAACACGTGAGGGAAGTGAGGATATATTCTCTACCTATTTCTCATACCGACCAAGCAAAAAACACAGGGTTTCATCATAAAAAGTCAAATGTCATTTCTAAGGTGTTTAAAATTTGTATTATAACTGCTCTGAATTTTGAATTAGCCCTTCTACAGACTCAGCAAGCAGTCGGCTCTGCCCTGCAAGCTACTGTATGCAAAACTTGGGGAGGCAGTTCTTTGTGCATTTAGGACTAGTGCAAGAGTGACCAAGGGATGAAAAACCTCCAGCACCCTACTCTCCACTGGAGTGGTTTTTTTACCTGTAGATCTTACAAGCTACTTTTAAAGAGTGGGAAAAAGACAGTTAAGAAAAACAGCCTTGTGGAAGGGATTTTGAATCACCAAACATCACGAAACAAGAGGCTACACACATCCAACAAAAATCCCGGGGAGCAGGTCTTACGGATTAAAAACTGCACGTGTGCATCACTGCCCTCTAGTAATTGCAACAGCCGAGAATCACAGTCGCTACTGCACTTACAAGCAGCAGTGATTGTGAGTATTGTACGGACTGAGAAGGAACCTAATTCTGCACTGAAGAGTTTACGGTGTAAATAGAGCAGAGGGAAGGCACAGAGAAAGGGCTCAGGCAAACAAGAGAGGTATCTCAAGCCATGCCAGGCACACTATCGTTGTAGCTGCCTAACTCTTTTCCTTCATTAATAAACAAGCCCTGTGTTCCTCCACAATGATTCACTGTTCCCACAAGCGGGGAAGCCAAAGCCTTTCTGTCAACTGGCCCCACCGATTTCTTTCACCCCGGAGGGCGCCCACACACGAGAATCACAAAATGGCTGATCAGAAGCCGCCTCACTTCATGGCCACAACTCAAGCGGGGACCAGCTCTCCAAGACACAGCAGCCTTCAGGGCCAGCCCTGCCCCTCGGAACACTCCCCGTTCCCCCACAGCGGGGGCAGTCCCGGGGCCACGGGCCACAGCGGGTTGAGGCAGAGCCGCTGCAGATGCAGGCCGCAGCCGTCATGGCCGTCGTGGCAGGCCTCACGGCCAGCAGGCCTTCTCCAGCCACACCAGCCAAAGGGCAGGAAGGAAACAAAGCGGTGTCTGCGTCCCTGGGAATGGTCCGTGGGCTGCTGCAGCACACAACAGCTCTTTTCCCTTCCCTTCTTTCCCTTCCATGAAGGAGGAAGAAATGAAGGGGATCATTTTGCCCGATTTCCCCTCAGGTACAAGTAAGGGCTAAAAGTCTCATGAAGAAGGTTTTAGCCTTTAAAGAAATAGCTGAGAAAGTTGTAATGTTGCAAGGGAGCTTAAACCTCATATCCCTCAATGTCAAAGGAACAATAATAATGTGTGGAGGTCAGACTGAGACAGATCATAGAACGGTAGGGTTGGAAGGGACCTTTAGAGACCATCTAGTCCAACCCCCCAGGTCAATCTGCTGCCTGCAGATGGTTGTCCTGCTTGAGTTTTGCTGTATTTTATAGTACTTTAACTATTTGCCCTGCCTATAGGTGAAGTACCATAATCCATACACTGCTGGGCAGAGTCTGACCCGTGAGATATCCCTGTTTGTTTTCTTTCCTGCTAGGTGGGCTTGCATGTTGAAACACTAGTCTGGCTTCTGCATGTGATACTGAAACCACTTTTATTTGTGCTTTAAACAGGCAAGACAAAAAAGTGATTGCCTACACAGATCCTTAATAATTGTCACATGTATAGTTTTCACACGTGGAAAGGTGTCTCTTCCTAGATAACACTGTCTTTGAAACCAGTTGTGCAGATGAAAGGTTAAGTCCTCATTCTTCTAAAAGCATATACTAACGAATTTTGAGCTAAGGCAAGAACAAACAGGCAGCGCCATGTTTTCTTGTAAATCAATTTATAACCTAGGAAAGCACATTCCTCGGTGACAAGTTTGCATTGGGAAGGAATTCACACTTACAGCTGTAACGAAAAGAAGTGCTTGCAGAAGTTTTTAAGCATCGCAGTCAAGAGATTTTTCTCCTCACGTCCTGAGAGCACCTGTATTCTCCAGTGAGAGCAAAGGGTCCCCAGAAGATCACAAGCAAGATTCGGGTTACAAAAAGCAACAGAAAGTGTTGTGGGAGAAACAGAGTGAATTAAGCGCATACAGACTGTACTATCAGATCCTACATTACTGCGCTGAAAACGGTTGCACAAATGCATCTAGTATACAAAGCACAGAGTGTATTTATGCTGAACAGGCATCGTGATCCTCCAACACCAAGAAAATTCGTCTGTGTTAATGTCCTCAAGTAATATAAATTGCTTGCGTCAACAAACACAGAACAATTAGCTTGTTACCCTTAAACCGAGTTTAAAATAAGCAAATTGTTTGATGACTTTGATGTTTTCCACCCAAAATGTGCTGGCTAATTTTTCCATTCCAGTTCCCATTCCAATCTTTTAACTGCCTTAATCTCCTGCCCTCAGATGTTGACCTCCTAAGAACAGAGGTCATAGGTTAGCACAGACAGACCTCAAAAGATCTGGACTATCAATTCATGCCTGAAAGATTTCTCTTCCACAAAAGAACGACTAAAAAAGCAAATTCCAAAATCCAGCTCCACAGGCTGTGTAAAATAGAAACTTGTTGATGTGTTACTTTCAGAAATATTCTTAGAAGGTTGTATCTGAACAATATGAATTGATTTCTGCAGGACACAAAACTGACTAAAACCAGTGGCATCGACACGATGACCGAACCTCAAAGCTAAAACAGGAAAGCTCTAGACATGAGAGGATGAAGAGTGAGCATCTTTAACCGCAGACGTGTGAGTGTTTTAAATGTTTCTAATCTCTATGTCTCAAAAGAGTATTTTTCCCAAGTCAGGCATTTTTAAACACCATTTTTGTTTTCCTGTAAGCGTGCAAGTCTGAGCTCAGCTAACCTGGAAAATGAGGCAGCACCAGTTTATACAGACTTTACTGATTGTTAGTGAGACTACCACCTCGTTTTCCTGCCATCATCAGCCATACAGCAGATTCCTTGCTGCTTGTCTGATCAATGAACACTAAGCTCTCGTTAAAAAAACCTACCAGATGTTTCTTTTCTAAAGCATAAATGAAATGTATAGATTGTAAAAGTGAGTTAGAAATACAGAGAAACAACAAGAACAAAATGTTAGAGAGAATAACTTCTGAGCTCCAAGTAAAATGTGCACAATGTATGTAAGTACAAACATCCTAAAAGTGGAGTAACAATACCCCCACAGTTAACAACATAAAGTCGCGTTGAACTGTTTAACAAAGCAAGTTAGAACGCTCTGTGGAGTCTCTTTTTTTGACTTAGGAAACTGAAGTGCTCAGCACACTTGAAGTGATTATTAAAAGGAGATGCAGGCATGTTACGATGTGAGCAGCAAACCAGGGTTCCCCAAAAATAAGTCAAAGCACAACTGCATGGAAAGATACGCCCCATCAGCAGGAAATTAAACGTTTCTCATACACTCACTGGAACGTTTCACAACAAACAACTTGGGAAAAGGGGTATAAAGAAAACGAAACCTTTAAAAAGGTAAAGAGCCAGGCTTACATCTGAGCTACACACAGTTTCTAATCCTGTTGCCAACTAGGGAGGATTCCCTCCTGTTAATGGAAGAAGTAACACTACAGAACAACTCATCTCAGGATGCACAGACTGAAACACTCTATTGTGTTGTTTCACATCATCAGTTCAGCACAGCAAAAATGCAGAGGTGCTAATTTTAAACATCAGCAAATCTGGAACTGAATCTGAAACACTGAACCATCTCAGCTTTTCTTGTCTGTCAAAAGATAAGGCATTTCTCACTAAAGAAATAAAAGCATTCTGGCTGATGCAAAGGCTGTTGTAACCGTCCCTGCAGACAATGGAATAAGAGCAGTCTGTAGTTTGCTATTGTTTTCAGAGCTGTCTGAAGTAAATTGCATGCTTCGCATTTAAAATGTCCAACAGCTAAAAGAGTAAAAACTCCAAGTAACTTCTAGGCTACAGAAAGCTATTCAGCACAAGACCAGCACAATTTAGACCTGGTTTTGTCCTTTCAGCTATTCATTGTAAAAACACTAGTGCCAGGAGACTCAACACCAACATGGTTATAAATGAATGGAGATCAAAGGAAAGAAATTGTTTGGCTCACTCCCATATTTCATAGTGACCCTTCACAACTCCTTCCTCTTCACCTGTTCCCCTGGTCTGTTGCTGAGCAAACCCAGGTCCCTCTGCTCCATCAGTGACGCTGGCCTCGGCTCCCTGTTTCTCCAGCTTGGCCGTGACCACCTTTGTTCTCTCTTGCACACATTATGTGCAACTTCTCCTGTGAAATCAGTCTCTTCATCCTCATCTTACAGTGTCCCAGCACAGCTTAAAGGACAAACATGTCCAAATCCCCAAGCCCAGCTGCTTGTAGGAGGAGGTTTCAGGCTAATTTCTACTCATTACTTACAAACTCAGCACTCAAAAGACAAGGAAATAGTCTGCACTGTAGTAACAGCCTGTGAACCAACACATGAGTTCTCCTCTATGGCATTTTATCTCTTGCTGCACAGAATAGAAGACAGTTATTGTATATTTCTTCAACTTACTCAATTCAGTGCTCGGGCCCCCAGCTAAACCCCGAGCACAACACAGCAGTACTGACTTTGAGGCTCTCACTACAATCTTGTCATGCATGGCCCACGTTCATTACTTTGCACGGGCTCTATGAAATGGTGTGGTTTCACTGGCCCCAATGAAATGCACAAGACTCTAGAGCAGCAGGAAAATAAACCAAAAGTCAAAATAATCTTCCAGAGGAGCCTTATTCTAGGTGCCCAGTTTGAAACAGTAAAGTCCACAGAGCACTGTAGTGTTTTATAGGATCTGATACGTTTAGGGCAAAGCTCAAACTGAGCAACTGTTACATTTGGGAGCATGTGGCTGTTCTGCAAAACAAACTCCAGATGTATCACGTGTGTCTCCCAGTAAACAAGGAACACACAGTAAGCTCACTCCTGCAGAAAGCCCCATTTCAGACCAACCACCCCAGATCCACTGGCTGATCCCCAGCCTTCCCAGGGCTGTCAGGCAGGAGCTGACATCCCACCTCTTGAGCTCCTCCTGCATTAGCTCTTGCCCTGCAGCCAAAGCAGAGGAAACTGTGTTTCGACCCCTGTTTGTGCCCTGGGGGGATTCAGGCTTTTCTTCCCTCCTTGAAGACTGCCTTAACTAACAGCTTCTGAGGTGATCCTTTGGAGCCTGGGGAAAACCAGGTGGTTCTCCTATTGACACCATTTTCAGTGCTCTGTTCTCCCCTCCCCAAGTCCCTCCCTTCCCTCTCCTTAATTTCCCCTCTGTTTGTGTTTTTCTGTATTCCTGCTCCATCCTAATCTTCTCTCTATCCGTTGTCCTTCCTGTGACTCTGCCAGTGGGATCAGGGACATCACAGGAGCATTTCTATTTCAGCTTCACCGTCTCTTCTCTGAACAGCTTCCCAGAACCAGAGGAAACGACTGCAAAGTCCCACTCAGCCCTGCTACGTCTGGATGGAGGCTGTGCCACTGCTGTGCAGGGCTGACTTAAACTGGTGCTTCCCTCCCCCCCCCCAAATAAACCTACCTTTCCTGAGGCAAATAAGCTCTTAAACCCACGATTTCTTTCAAGACATAGCCTATGTCTTATTACCTGCATCAACAGCAGCCCGTAGGTGTATTCAGGGGGGTGTGCACGGTGGGAAGAGCAGTAGCATGCCTGCACCCCCACCACGGGGATGACTACCTCCATGACACATTCCTCTTACATAATGAGCTTCTTGACAAAATGAGACGCTGAAGTAAACTCACATTTTCCAATGATTCATATTTCAGTAGGTTTGATCTTCAAGTGTCAAGGACAGAAACATGAAGCCGCAGCTAATAAAAGAAACAGCTGGAATGATATTACTGTACAGACTTTACTCATTTGAAGTTAAAGGGCTCCAGAACTTTTATTCCTTCTGAAGAGCTTCACATGCATCAACAGCGATAAATCAGAGAGGCAACGCTGTGGGAATACCTGATTTAGCAGCTATGTTGTAATTCAGTTTTCTCCCACTTTCAAGTTGTTGGGGTCTTTCTCAACAGGCCAAGACGTGTAACAATTGTTCCACCCCCTGGCATCGCCACTATAATCTTTCCTTGGTGTTACATATTTAGCATGTGCTTTGAGGATATTTGTTAGGTGAGGCTGGAGAGCAACATATCAAGGGAAAGTAACGACATGCAACTGTTTTCCTAAAATAAGAGAGGTCTGGGGTTTAGTTATTTACACTGGGTATTGTTTGTAGTAAAACACAGCCCAGACTGCATCTTTTTAACAGTTCATCCTGCAAGTAGTTTTGTTTCCAGTTCACTGAGAGCTGGAGCGAGTCAGGTAAGCATAAAGCAGCACAGCCTGCAGTCAGGGTCAGCACCAATCTAAGAAACCTTTTGAAATAATGCCCTCTCCCTACCCCTTTCAAAGCACAGGCTTCACTGAGCTGGGCCCTGAAAATGTATGTACTTTTCTGTTTATTCTTGCCCACTTGAAAGCAGTGTATTAGCATAGTGGCAAGAAACTAACCAGCAAGGGAAACGTTCACTAAGGTGGCAGATGCCAGTCGGATCAGGTAGTCCTGCAGAGACAGAAATGCTTTTAACATACATGCCACTGAAGTTTTTTATCACCTCTGTCAAACTGACCAAAGTTCTCAGTTCCTTCGTGCTTCTAAATCCCTTCAGATATGGTGAATCGTTACTGGAGACAAGGCTCCAGTGCCATCGCTTCGTGTACCACTACACCACACCTCACCACAGCAAGGGCCTCAATATATATGCCGGTGCTTCATTGTAAGTGAGAGAAGGCTCCTCTCTCGACGACAGAGGGTGAAATACTCCAAAAACACGAGGCCTGAGGAGACATCTGATTAAAGGAAACATTCCGCACTCCAAACCCAGTGTATGTGCTTAAGAAACCCATCTGCTGCGCAGGGACTGTTTTACTCTACATGAGGCTGCGCACAAACGACACCTTCCTACTCCCTTCATCTGTTCCTTGCACGTTTTCAGAATGGCATCTACTCACTCTAGCACTGAATTTGGATTCCTTATTATAAACACTGTGAAAAATGTGTACAGGCATGCAGACAGAAAACAAGGACAACTTTATTCAGGCTCTACTCTGTTCTTAACACAAGCTCGCAGCAAAGAAAATTAGGCTTGGCTGTTGCTTGGTCTTGTTTCAGCACAGAAACCTGCCTTCACCCAAAGCATGTGAAGAGCTCCTTTGGAAGGCACCTCTGATGGGAAGGAGGAGTCTTTATTTCAAGTGACCATGTGGTGGATTTGGTAGATTTGAAAACTAAACAGTGTTCTCTGCATTGAAGCTTTGGCATGGGATTTCCTCCGGGTCTTCTGAAAGATAGTCCCTTGCTCCAGCATTCAAGTGCTGATCTCTGGGCCCTGCAGTCTGGCTCCTGACTGTTGGAGCTATGGAAACAGGCAGGAAGACAAATCTATTCTCTCTTGAGGAAAGTAACTCCTAATGCTGTGTGCTGGACCTGGGGAGAGAGTCTGCTGCAGACAGGCGAGGCTTCCCCACTTGTGCTCTCACTCTGGGGCACTATTCTAGCGCAGCTCTTCACCTGTCACTTCCAGAAGACTGAAGGTTATCTCCACCCTAGGCTGGAGATGACATCATGCCAAACACTGTATGGTCCATACAGACTGGGTGCTATACACACAGGAAAAACTGTTTCAGTGCTGAGATGAGGGAGCCCTGGCCCAGGCTGCCCAGGGACAGTGTGGAGGCTCCTCTCTGGAGGTTTCCAAACCCACCTGAACACGTTCCTGTGTGACCTGATCTAGGTGAACCTGCTTCTGCAGGGGGGCTGGACTGGATGATCTCTAAAGGTCCCTTCCAACCCTACCACTCTATGACTCAGTGGTAGTTGTTTTGTCTTTCCTCCCTTATGCCCTCTTCCTTTCATCTTTTAGTGGAATAAATGCTTGGTCTTGGAGATCTGATTCTATTCTCATCAGGCTGGATGGACCAAGTCCTGCAAGCACACTGTATGTTTGGTATGCAGGAAGGGCTGAGGCTGCTGAGCTCTTAAACACAGGTGGATGATGCAGATTTTAACAAGGGCTGTCTAATGAATACATGCAGTAACACTTTTCAGAGGCTTCTAACTTAGACTTGGATGGGTTTGCACAAAGAAAAGGAAAGATTAACCCCTTGCCCTAGAGATTCACCTTCAAGCCAGCTTTCAAGCCTCCAATCCACAGCATCTAGCAGCAGCTATTTTTAAGAGCTACCTATTTTTAACCCCTCTTTTGAGCCCTCTGGTTTTGTCCCACTCTTGGAAAAAACTGAGCTGTTGATAAACTTCCCAAGAAGTTGTCAGCCTGAAAAACAGAGCAAATATGTGTCCCTAACTGACTGTATTCCAGCAAAGATATCACGAGTACTGGAGCAGCACAAAGCTCTCAGGCTTCTTGGCTTTTGCCTTTTTTCCCCCTTTGTCCTTAAATCTAGCAACATTTTGCTGCTCCTATTACAAGCAGTTCCCACTAGGTTTGTGGCTTATTGTGGCCAATAACATCATGCAAGAAAGCACATCTCAGACTTGTATTTCTCCCCCTTTCTAGCCTATTGTCTAAGTGTGCAGATTACTCACAGCATCAGTTCTGCACAAATCATCTCCAGTGTCGGTTGAGGATCCGAGAGGAAGCTGCATCCTGCAGCTCAGATACTTAACACATCCCTGAATTGTCTTTTGTGGCTCAAGTGTTGATACTGAAGAAATGCCTGAGCTATACCTCCCTATTTCTTACAGTCTCTCCTTAAATGCACAGTGCTGCTGGAAAGGGGTTAGTAGGCCAGAGGGACCTCATTTCACATGGCAGTTTGCATGGAAGGGAACACAGCTACAGCGGTCTCTGCAGTCCATAAGCCCCTGGAAGGAGGAATGAAACATCCACCCGAATCACTGTGAAGCAAGGAAAAAGCAAACAGCCACAAAAATGCCCTGTGCTTGGAAAATGGGAAAAGCAGGAATGAAATCCAGAAGTAGAAGAATTCTTAGCATCTCAAACCAGGTGAAATGAGTCAGGAGGGAGGAGGAGGAGGAGGTATTCATGCTTTACCTTCTGAAATCCCAGCCCTGAGTAAGTTCCTTTGAGGAAATCACTGTAGAAGCCATGCAACTTCTGCAGTACTTCTGTGCCAGCTTCCTCTTTAGAAAACAGCAGAGCTGGGAACACAACCTGTCTTGGAGAGCAGCTGGAAAGTTCGGCCCTTTGACAGTGACATTACTGACCCCGTTCTGTGCCAAAGGCTGTGAGTGCCCAAACTTGTGCTTTGTTCCTCTGCTCAGCTGGGCACTCTCCCTTGGTCTGTCCCCTGTTTTGCCCTGGTGCTGTTCAGGACCTGTCTGAAGTAGGTCCCTGGGGCTGGCCAAGTGCAGGAGTGGACGTGTCCGCTGTGTTGCAGTTACGTGTTACCACCAGCCCAGCCTTGCTTCCCAGCTCTTGGGTGGCAGGACTTTCCCCATCTGCCTTGGTCCCATCCATCTGTTAAGAACGGTTTCTATGAGCTTCTCTCATTCTGGTAACAGTTCAGGGCTCTCCTTTCCAGCTCATTCCACTCCCCTTATTCACATCTCCTTACCCACATCGGCTCAGCTGGAGCTGTAGGAGGCTCTTAAGCATGAACCAGCAATGTGCCCTCGTGGGCAAGAAGCCAATGGCAGCCTGGGATGCATCAAGAAGAGTGTGGGCAGCAGGTCAAGGGAGGTTCTGCTCCTCCTCTACTCTGCCATATCTACTGAGGCCTCATCTGGAGTCCTGTGTCCAGTTCTGGGCTCCTCAGCTCCAGAGGGACAGGGAAGTGCTGGAGAGAGGCCAGCACAGGGCCACCAAGATGATCAAGGGTACAGAACATCTTTCATATGAGGAAAGGCTGCGGGACCTGAGGCTGTTCAGTCTGGAGAAGAGGAGACTGAGGGGGGATCTCATTAACATTTATAAATATCTAAAGGGTGGGTGTCAGGAGGTTGGGACATCCCTTTTTTCTACAGTAGCTAGCAATAGGACAAGGGGTGATGGGATGAGGCTGGAACACAAAAAGTTCCATTTAAACATAAGAAAAAACTATTTCAGAGGATCACAGAACTTCTTCAAGCCATGAGAGGCAGAGAGCAGGCGGTGCAAGCCGGACTGCTGCATTGGTACACAAAGCCCAGCTCTCAGGACTAACCTGAAAGGTGTAAAAGATTATTACCATTCCTCAGCCCATCAGGCATCAAAACATAATTAATCAATTACACACATCTCAACCCTGAGTGCACCACTTACCCTTTCCTCTGTCTAAAACCACGGATGCACAGTTTAAAAGCCCCCTGCACACACGAGCCTCTAGCACGCACAGCTCCCACCTAAGCAGGACGTTACTTCACCTGTTTTCAGCCTGACCACTCTTCTAACAGCAATATTTGCAAATCAGTTTTACGTTCCTTTGCAGGCTGCCTCTAATTCAATAAAAGCTTCTGTAGTAAAACCAGTGGAGGGGATGATTTATGTAGTCCCGTAGACAACAGCTTCAGGGGTTTAACCGAACGCCCGAGTTCCACGTAAGAGCCCGTACACAGGAGGGTTTGTCTTCACAAATGGATACATGATCAAAACAGACTTTCAATAAACACTTGCAAAGAAAAAAAAAAGGGAAAAGGGGTGGTGGGGGGAAGGAGGAATAGCAAAGTAACATAATTACCTATCTCCCTTTGGTTTTCTTTTTTGTACTGTCTTCCCTTTGGGTCGTCTTTCACTTCCTAAGCAGGGGCTCCCTCCAGGGCCTGTTACCCGTATTGATTCAAGGCCGTTGGAAGATTTCTTAAAAGTAAATTCCACTGGTTCTCCTTCTTTTAGGCTTCTAAATCCTTCCATGTAAAGCTTGCTCTGTGAATAGGAAAAACACTCTCGGTTACCATTGCCTTAAAACAGTATTTACATTCATAAACAACAGGACAAATTATCCCTGCCTGCGCTCCTAGAACACACACAGGCTGAGTAACAGCTTCCTCTGTGTGAACTAGAGCGGGTGAGACTACAAATTACAGCCTTGAAAACACTCTTCAACACTAAACAAGTAGCAGGAACCCATTTTCGGTCTCAGCAAAAATGAAACACCACTTTCCTGTCCTGTGGTGAAGGCTGTAGATGTCAGGAGCAGAGAATATGCCAGGTTCTGAAACCCCCACATCTGACAGCCACCAGGATCTGAGCTTCTAACAGTATGGTAAGAGAGCAAACGTTCATGTCAGAGCTCATTCCTTTATGATCAGAATGATCACAGCTTGTATTCCTTGTATTTGGGACACGGCTGTGCTGCTCTACCAATGAATAAGGGATGCAGTGAGTACGAGCAGCAGAAGGAAGGCACTCAGAACAAAG
Source organism: Colius striatus (assembly GCF_028858725.1). Lineage (NCBI taxonomy): Eukaryota > Metazoa > Chordata > Aves > Coliiformes > Coliidae > Colius > Colius striatus. Next base: position 1,101,993 of record NW_026908529.1, read on the forward strand.
CCCACCAGAACGGGCAAGTCAAAGATCCCTAGTGAGCTGCTAGTTCAGAACCCTCCAAAAATTACCAAGTCAGCATGATTTAGTTATGAATTTGCATTTTCAACCACAGAAAAGGAAACTGTTATCATCAGAGAAAGTGAAACACACTGGTAACTCTTCTGATATTACACCGTAGCAGCAAAGCCTCGGGCAAGCTGAGGTTCACAGCAGCTCACCACTGATTCTGATGCCTCAGTTCCTCACAAATTACATACAGCAGCAAGTCTGCATCCCAGCATAAACCTGACGAATCAAGCTCTCACATAAAAGGCTCGCCGAGTTAAACGAGCTAGGTTTGGGTGTCAACTGCCAGACACTTGCAGTTTGTGCAGGACAGCTGTGAAATGTTTTCTCTCTTTGCTCGACAACTCTCCGTGGCAAAGAGAAAAATGTGTCCTGGCCAACTCTCACTCCATTTTCCAGCATTCAACAAGGGAATCTTATCTGGATGTGCCATCCCACTCCTGGCTCTAAGTAACATCTACCACCCAACAAATGCGACCGGGGATTGTATCCAAACCAGAGGGCAATCCCTGACATGCGCACCCTGCAATCATGTTGTGAGTGTTTCACGTTGTTTCAGTGGAGCACAAGAACTGACAGCTACAGCATTCACAGCTCACACACAAAGAGGGAGCTGGTCTCTTCGCAAGGATGCACAGAGAACAGGCCAGGAGGCAACAGGCTTGAGCTGATTCAGGGGAAACTCTATCCAGACACGAGGAGACGTTGCTCACTATGAGAGGAATTAAACCCAGAGAAGGAGCGTGGCTCCCTTTGCTGGAAATAGCTCAGATTCAGCTTGGCAGGGCACTGAATAACCTAAAGACCCTTCCTTGCTTTCAGTAAAAGGCTGGAGCAGGCAATCTCAAAAAGCCCCTTCCAACCCAGACTTTCTGTGAGTCAGGTTTCTCAACTGGAATGGGAAAGCAGGATTCCAGACCCCACTTCCACAGCAGAGTTACCTCCGGGGACCTCTGCCATTTAACTCCCCCGTGGCTTTCTGAAGATGGACAACACTGCCAAGTCCACTTCCCACAGCACAAAGACTGACTTCAAAATGATAAAACCACCAGGAATATTCATTCTAATGAAACCATGTTCACCTTTGCTTCCAAAAGCCCCGAGTACCAGACCAGGTGACTTCTCACTGCTCCAGCAGCCACTATTCATAACACATCAACCACCACCAATGCTGCTCTGACTGAGCCAAAAAGCAAGCAAGAACACAGCTCTGTTGGTTAGGACCAGGGCTGTTTTGTCCACTGGTTAGGACGTGGCTCTTCTAACAAACACAACAGTGTGAAGCATGAGACAAACAGCTGACTTCTCTTTGAGTGGTATTTAAAAGGCAAGGGAGAGTCCGTGGGAGGACACAACCGTGAAAGCAGAAGTGTGTGGTGTCTATTCCATCAATCATGAGCCTGGCTGGTTTTCTACGTGAAAATATCACGTATGAAAAAGGAAATGTGCAAAATTTGTCCCTAATACAACTGAAGGATGGTAATTCTACACAGAGCAATGAGACCAAGTACCCAGGCAAGCAGGATTACTTCAAGCAAGCCCTCCACTTTGCAATGTCTGTGTGGCAATAAGAGGATCTTTGTCATCCCAGCTGGGAATACGCCCAAAGAACACATCCCCACTCCTCCACTGAAAATGCAGATCCTGCCTGTCCTGTGGGTCCATCTCTAGGTCCACCCATACCTCTTCAGTCCTTCAGCAGAGAAAACCTTGTTAAAACGAAATTACTGAACAAGTACTTTGTCCCAAACTCAAAGGTACATTAAATGTTCCACAATGGTGACAAGTCAGATGGGTGCTAATCACAAGGGGAACCTCAAGCAGACAAACCTTTCTTTCTCAGTAACACCAGTCATGGCATATGTGCTTTTGTCTTTTTGCGTAATTACACCTTAATAAAGACACAGTTAAGCCTCAGCAAGACTTTGCAGTCTCTCTGAGTTTCACTCTTATAAAACAAAAGGCTGACACTTGACAGGCACAAAACATGATGTCCTCTACTTTGCTTCAAAGGAAAGTGTTTAAAATGCAATCTCAACCATAGAATCACAGAATGGTAGAGGTTGGAAGGGACCTTTAGACATCATCCAGTCCAACCCCCCTGCAGAAGCAGGGTCACCTAGATCAGGTCACACAAGAACGTGTCCAGGTGGGTCTTGAAGCCCTCCAAGGAAGGAGCCTCCACACCCTCCCTGGGCAGCCTGGGCCAGGGCTCCCTCACGGAAACACTGACACAGTTTGTTCTTATGTTTAAGTGGAACTTTTTGTGTTCCAGCTTCATCCCATCACCCCTTGTCCTGTTGCTAGATACTATAGAAAAAAGGGATGTCCCAACCTCCTGACACCCACCCTTTAGATATTTATAAATGTTAATGAGATCCCCCCTCAGTCTCCTCTTCTCCAGACTAAACAGCCCCAGGTCCTGCAGCCTCTCCTCATATGAAAGATGCTCCAGTCCCCTGATCATCTTGGTGGCCCTGTGCTGGCCTCTCTCCAGCACTTCCCTGTCCCTCTGGAGCTGAGGAGCCCAGAACTGGACACAGGACTCCAGATGAGGCCTCAGCAGGGCAGAGCAGAGGGGGATAAGAACCTCCCTCGACCTGCTGCCCACACTCTTCTTGATGCATCCCAGGCTGCCATTGGCTTCTCCCCCACGAGGGCACGTTGCTGGCTCATGGTCAGTTTATTATCAATCCGGGCTCCCAGGTCTCTCTCTGCAGAGCTGCTCTCCAGCAGGTCACCCCCAGCCTGTGCTGGTGCAGGGAGTTGTACAGGGCATTATTAGTGCTCAAAAATGTTTTTCTTCTTCCCATTTTACCTCTGACAACAGGAGCTTTGTTTACAAACAAAACATTATCTTTACACGGGTGATTTTTAGTATTTTTAAAAGCCAAAGGAATGGAACAGTTTTGCTTTCACAAATTCTGTTATGCCAGGGTACTTTTTTTGTATGTTTTTTCCCCCAGCACTTCTAACACCACAAAATGCTGCAAATACCCCATTCCAAATGACTCGCACAGCACCCTCCTTGAATACACACCAACAGCTTTCCAGCGTTACAGACGGATTTGGTGCTGACTTCTTGTGTAAATGCTGTTAGCCAGCTCAATAGATTCTCTGAGGTTGCAACAACAATTCAAAGCCACAGTGGAAAAGCAGCATTTGGAATCCAGCAAAACAAATGTAAAACCCGAATCCTCCTTAACTTGTCTGCAGCGCCGCGACAAAAAATGTCTGCAGAGTTGACAATTCAATGTTGAGAGACCTAGCTCGGTATTTTCCTCACATTACTTAAACAAATAAACCCCAGACAATTAAAAGCAGCCAGAGTTTCAAGTCAGTGAACCATTTCTAGAGCCCTGAATGGGGTGTGTGGGCACGGCGCCAATGAACAAAGGGAAAAACCTGAAGGCAACGTGCTTTTCCTCCTTTCGCTCTCTTTCAGCTGTCAGAGGCTTTGCTGTTATTTTTACCAGCAGTCAATACAGTGATTTCAGGCTTGAGCTTTTTCCCTTTTTCACTTGACAGGGCCACTTCCAGTATCCCATTACTTCTCGCTATTTGAAGCCCGTAAGGTAAAGCCTCAGGCACCTCTGGTGTGAGCAACACCTTGGTTCAACGCTGTTTTGTGAGAGTATCACCAGTAACACAACCTAAGTGGGGAAAAAAAACCCCACCATCCCAAGTTCTTGGAAAGCGTTTGCTAAGAGAAAACAGAAATCAAACCACAACAAATAGAAACTGAGTGGACAAGGTGGCCCCAAAGAAAGGCACCTTGTAAGAGCGCTCACAACTCCCACCAAGCGCTAGGAAAGAATGGAAGTTTGGAGTTCAGGCTTATTACAGCTCCTGATGAGAGTACACTGCTATCACTAACGTGTGGGGAGCAGACAACAGGCTGCCCATAAGTGCCTCCTCACAACAGTCTTGCTATTTCCAGTCAGGGCTGTGAACAACTGCTGTCACAGTCATCCAGTCCTTTAGAGGAGGAAAGAAGCTATTCAGTGGCATTTTGCTTAGATCACTTATTTTCTGCATCTCTCATTTCTGCCCCTTCTTTCTCTGCTCAGGAAGAGACTGGCAAATCACAACCCTTGATACTCACAACTGCGTTATTTCATTGCATCTGTTTACCTCCAGCACCCTTCCCTCCGTTACCATCTTTAACATCTGAGACTTACACCAAGCAAAAGAGAACAGACACGTTTCCAGCACATGCAAGTAAAAAGAAGCCACAGCATTCAGCCTCACTGCCAGCATCCAAAAAAAGCTGCGAGTACCATTTTTCAGCACAGAAACAGATCCACAAGCCTCATCCTTTTCTCTGACCTGGGGAAAGCTCATGTGCACCACACAGGGTTCCACTCGCCTCACCTCTCCAGTCTGCTTTACCCTTTGACAAACAGATCTCCTCCTACAACTTCGGGAGAGCTGTTCACACGCAGCTATGTGCAGAATTCAGCTCCTAACAGACAAGCAAACTCTATTATTCATTCCATGCCGACTTACTGAAAGCCCAAATGACCATACTGAGACAAACTCACCCAGGTGAACATTCCTTGGATTTAACAGTGTTACAAAGGACCAACTGCTACTCTTCCTCTTTTTGTTTCCCATCTACAAGAAACCCAGTGGACAAGGCACGTTGCTGCACTGGGCATGGCTTGTCTTTGGAAAGCAAAATCGGGCTTTAGGACTTGTCATTTTGATACGACACTGACTCAAACACTTGACCCAAGCTTAGAAGGTGTATCAGGACAAAGCTGAAAAAGAGCAAGAGTGTAGATGTTTGTAAGGGCACCATATTTACACTGCACACACACACACACACGTGGCTGACGTGCTCCGACCTTAAATAATGCATCTAGCTCCAGGCACCTTATCACCAGAAGGGTAACAGCAACCTGAGCGTGGTTCAGAGCAGATCAATCAAAATGATCAATGCTGAAGGAAGGACTTGAAAGGCAGAGCTGAAAACTCCATAGCGTGGCTGTTTCATGAAGGGAACTTTCATTGGGTGAAGGGGAAGAGAAGTCCCAACAAAAGCATCATCCATCAGAAGTACATCAATATGCACAATTAGCAAAGGACTGACTGGAGGAAAAAACCCATCTGTGACTGTAATCTGCTCACAACCAAGGGGGGAACTCTGACAAGAGAGTAAAATTATCTATTGCAAGCTCAGAACTCTAGGTGTAATGAGACTCAACAGTTAATTTCCTCAACTATTACAGGAATTTTGACTCCACATCCAGTAAGTTTTTTACCCACAGCCAGATCTCATCAACTGAGCACAACCTCACCATGAAAAGGTAAAGGAAGGAAAGATGTTGTTGCAGGGTTCAAGCTTGCATTGACAGGAGCTGGACTGTGTAAGAGAGAAGCTTCTTTCTTCTGCCTGGACTGTACAAAACGATACTGGTAGCTACACAGATTGCAGAAGGCCTGAACTCATGCAACACTATGCACACACAAACCCACGATGAAGCGTGTTCAAGGCATTTTTGAACAGCAATATGTTGTTCCAACACATTCATAAGATAACACCTTTGCCTTGAAAAGGCCTTTTCTGGTGACTAAATTTCTCAGATTAATGAAACTAACAGGAAGAGGGGCTCAACCACCTTTCAGGCAACGGGCTCTGTTGTACAAGCAGCACTGCTGAGCAACATCACTCATTTAAAGGCATGGTTGTGCGCTGGCTACTACTGTTACCACGGGTCAGTTAGCCAGCTAACATGGAAGCACTGTGTACAGCAATAGAAATGACCTGAAATGTACTCTGAAACAAAACAGATGCTGCTGCTGCACGTGAAACGGAGACAAACTGCTTTTGACTGATAGAAGCTTCACATTACTTTATGTATATCCTAGATTTCATCAGAAAGGAAAAGGTGACAAATGTGTTTTGTCATAAGAGCCATGCATTGCATACACACACACACACACGTATATATACATATATAAGTAATATCTTCACTCAGAAAGACACATCTCTCAGTAATACTCCAAATGACCCAGGCACAGGGTTCCCATGCGATGACACACACTCTTTTTCACTGCATTTCACACTGTGATAGGTCTTAGAAACCCAAAGACACTGATAAACTGTAGATGATTAAAGCATAAACAAAGATGTCTCACATTTCCTTCTTGTTCCCTCCTTTAGGGCTCACAACTTCATGCTTCCCACATGCTTGTTGATTATTCTCCATTACTGCTTTCCATGTTTGGAACAGCACACCTTATTCACATTTAAATGCATTGCACTGTTGTGCAGTTGGATGCACTTGGATTTTATTTCCACAGCTCTAAGGATATCTTTGTTCCTAAATGCATTTGTTTTTTTAATTAACAACACTGCCATTCTTCATAAGTTTCTATTATTTGGGAAGCAAAAAGAATGACACAGAATGACAGAAAATCGGATGGAAAAAAAGGCATTTTATCCTTGAAGTAAATTCACAGAGCTGTAAAGAGCAGTTTCACCAACTGAAAAGGTAGAAAGGAGGGAAGAAAAGAGGGGAAACCAGGAGGAAGGGTGCTCCTCCTTTGATAAGCACTGCATTCATTCAGCAGCAAGGGGCATGGGGGAGGGGGAGAGAGCACCTCCCGTGCCAGTACAAAGCAGTGAGTGTAAGAATTTGGTACATTCTCTGTCGGATTCTAGGCTTTGTGGATAATTCCAAATGCAAGCAGGTAAGACTGATATTCAGGCCCTGAGGGCCAGGGTAAGACAGTAGGATCAGAAATGCACCCCAGCAAGGAGCAACGGCAACAGCAGCAGCATTCCTCCCATGTTTCGGTCACCTTCTAATTAACCTAATGAAAGGTGTATTGTTTAAAGAAGCCTGATGAGAATTACCACAGATATGGCCAAGCCATCACAGGGAACAGTGAAAGGGAATCACTGCATAATCGTGGAACACCCCCCTGCCCCGTCACTGCCAACGTCACAGAAAATGGCCAACCACGTAAAAAGTTAAGATGCCTTTCTGCCTTCCTAACATGGCCCTAGCCAGACCCAAAATGGTCTCTCTAGCTGATAGCGCTCTTCTGATCCCAGAGAAGACGTCGTTGCAACTGCAGACTAACAGAAGGGCTCCTGCTTCACAAACCACACCACAGAGCTTGGGAATAGCTCCCTCAGCTTTGTCATTTTGTCCATGTCTGGCATCTGGGGCTCCCGTGCGTGAAGGCGTTCATGCCAGCTCCCACGTCCAGGCTGCTCTGCTTAAAGCTAAACCCGAGGGCCACACGGCCCTCCTCTCCCCAGCAGCACGACAGAATTGGTCCCAGTTCCTTCACCTTTACCAGGTTTGGGGTTTGTTTTTTTTGTCTAGGAAGGAGTATTTTAAAACCAACCAAGCAAACCACACACACGCTTCAGAGTATCACCACAGGGATGCTCCCAGGTCCCAATTACTGCAGAATAACTCTGTAATTATGTCTTCATTTCACTAACTAATCTCAGATGAGCTTTTAAAAAGCAAGAAAAACGTTTGGAGTCGTATTCAAACGTTATCTGGATGAAACCCGACATTTAGTTATCCTTTTCCAAGCTTAATCCAGTTTAATTGAAAACCTTTTTTTTCCCCTCCCCTTTTCCAAAAGAAAGGCACATCAGCTCACAATCAGTCTGGTGACAAAAGATAAACCCTGTTAAAAACAAAAGCGTGACATTTGAAAACAAACAAAAAGCACGGGAGCAATTCCTAACCAAGCAGGACCGTGTGAAGAAACACCACCAGTCCTTCGCTCAAACCTCCAGCCACAGAGACTAAGCGCAATCTAAAGACCTTATTTACTCAAATCGTACACCGCCAACAAAACCACTATCCGAGGCAACGCTTTTAATTACAGATGTACCTAAAGACCTAGGAAAAAAAAACCCAAGCTTACTTCTCTTCGCGTGAAACCGGAGCCCCACTGAGCTCAGCCAAATGTGGCTGCCTGAGATGGAAGGCAGGGGAAAAAAAATGAGTCTTACTTGGTGTACAAAGACATCAACTGGAGACTCCAAGGGGCTTCCCTCTCGGTTGCTCATGGAGATATACCCGTATCCCATTCTCCCATTAAACCATTTGCAATGGCCGGTTCCGTGCAAAACCTGGGATTCCTCCTCTTCCTCCTGCTCCGGCAACTTCCCGGGCTTGTCTCCACCTTTACTCGCCCCTGCTGAGGAAGAGGGAAAGGCGTGGGGGGGCGGGATGGGGGGTTGGGAGTGGTGCGGGGAGAGGGGGGATGGAAAAAGAAGGAAGGTGGGGGACAAGATGCAAAGGATAGAGTTAAATTCTGGTAACAGAATTGGCGCTGTATGAAGGGGTCACTACAGAAGGAACGAGGGGGAAACGACAACAAAAAAAATCGAACAGAACAAGAATGCAAACGCAAACGGACGAAAGATATTTTTTTTTCGTTAAGCCCTAAAACAAGCAACTTCTCCCCAAAATGCGTGAATAAAAAAGGGCAATGAAAATGCCCGGAGGTTAGAGGGAGGAAGCACCGCGGCACGGAGCCTCTCCCCCGCCCTCTGTGCCTGGGCAGCCCACGTTGCTGTACATACGTGCATTTTTCCATTTAACTCCATCTTTCAGCCACATTACAGCCCGGAACGCGATACTTTACTTGAATATTGCTGGTTTAAGACCGATCCCATTTCTCAACAGAAAACTCTCAGCCCAATTAGTCTCTCCTCGCAAGGCGCAGGACCCGAGGGAGGGGGGAGAGGCCGGTCGGGGAAGGGGTGCAGGAGAGAGAATAAGCCAAATTGGGTAGATTGCACAACTAGTTACTGCACATGCGGCGCCGAAACCACTATTTTGCACCGTGTCTCCATCTCTCCTTGGAATAAACTTTCGATTAAAGTTGGGACAGGTGTACGGCCGTTTTCTCTCATCCCACCACGGCAACTGTGCTTAATCAAACAGGAACAATTCAAACAATAGCCCCCTGAAAGCTTTTCAAGTTGTGAATCGGTGTGGGCTGTACGGAACAGTTTCTTAGCTGGGTAACAATGGGTTAGGAGAAAGCCCCCTTGCGCGAGCTGCTAAAAAAGGGTAATGCATAGTTGGGTTAAAGGGGGAGGGGGGGAAAGGGGGGGGGGTTAGAGAGAATGAATGAGCGAGTGAAAATCATAGTAAAACAATAGAAAAAAAGAAAATTAACCTTCGGCCATGTTGCCCCACGGGCCCTCTGCTCCAAACTCGTGAGATGAAAACTTTCCCTGCGGATCGAAGTGCTCTTCTGCATGGATCTCACTGAAAACAAAGACAGACAGGCAACTGGTTATAAAATACAGCACCACAGAATCACAGCATGGTAGGTGCTGGAAGGGACCTTTAGAGACCATCCAGTCCAACCCCCTGACAAAGCAGGTCCCACCTAGATCAGGTCACACAGGAATGTGTCCAGGTGGGTTTGGGAACCTCCAGAGAAGGAGCCTCCACACCCTCCCTGGGCAGCCTGGGCCAGGGCTCCCTCACCTCAGCACTGACACAGTTTTTGCTTATGTTTCAATGGAACTGTTTGTGTTCCAGCTTCATCCCATCATCCCTTGTCCTGTCAGTGGATACAACAGAAAAAAGTGCTGCCCCAACCTCCTGACATTGAGATATTTGTCAATATTAATGAGATCTCCCCTCAGTCTCCTCTTCTCCAGACTAAACAGCCCCAGGTCCCGCAGCCTTTCCTCGTATGAAAGATGCTCCAGTCCCCTGATCATCTTGGTGGCCCTGTGCCGGCCTCTCTCCAGCACTTCCCTGTCCCTCTGGAGCTGGGAGCTGACAGCTCAGGTTTTCTGTGTCAGGAAGGCTCAGAACCAGCAGGCACGGTGTCTGCTGGTGAAACAGCAGTGGCTCCTGCGTCCTTCTTGATGAAGGCCGAGCTACATTTGAGAATCTCTTTCCCAGTCCCTCGGCAGGTGCTCCCTTGCCGCCCCGGCGCCAAAAGCCCACCCGGTGCGTGCGGCCGGGAGCCCGTACCCGGGGCCGCCATCCCAGCTCCCCTCACAGCCGCACGGGCCGCCCCGGCAGAGGGCGACAGCCAGCCAGGCATCCATCCCGCCGCAGCGAGGCACCCAGCGCCGCACGGCCGCGGGGCCACGGCAGCAGGCGAGGCGATCCCAGCGCTGGCCTCTCCTCACACTGAGGCGATCGCCAGCGCCGGCCTCTCCTCACACTGAGGCGATCAGCAGCCTCCTCACACTGAGGCGGTTCCCAGCGCCGGCCTCTCCTCACACTGAGGCGATCGCCAGCGCCAGCCTCTCCTCACACTGAGGCGATCAGCAGCCTCCTCACACTGAGGCGGTTCCCAGCGCCGGCCTCTCCTCACACTGAGGCGATCAGCAGCCTCCTCACACTGAGGCGATCCCAGCGCCAGCCTCCTCATCCTGAGGCAATTCCAGCGCCAGCCTCCTCATCCTGAGGCGATCGCCTAGCCTCCTCACACTGAGGAGGTCACCAGCCTCCTCATCCTGAGGCGATCCCAGTACCAGCCTCCTCATCCTGAGGCGATCCCAGCGCCAGCCTCCTCATCCTGAGGCGATCACCAGCGCCAGCCTCCTCATCCTGAGGCAATTCCAGTACCAGCCTCCTCATCCTGAGGCGATCCCAGTACCAGCCTCCTCATCCTGAGGCGATCACCAGCACCAGCCTCCTCATCCTGAGGCAATCACCAGCACCAGCCTCCTCACACTGAGGCGATTGCCAACGCCAGCTTTGCTCCTCACCCTGTGGCAGCTTCAATTCACCCTTGGATGGCTTCACCTGTATCGAGGCCATAAAGAAGAGACATGCAGAGTGGAGATACTGAGTGCAGAGTGGAGATATAACCGTGTTCTAATGGACGTGCTGCTTTCAGCTAGGTGCAGTTAAACACTAGCTGTGTGTCCCCAGGGGTGTGAAGAAGAGTCCAAAGACCTGCCTATGTATAAACAGACACAAGCACGAGATACAGAATCAGCTGGGAGTTTATGCTCTTGATATCTCAGCATATATGGCTGACAAACATACACAAAGCGGGAAAAACCATCTCAGGATGTTCAGTGCCTACATTAAGGACACCCTAAATGTACACATTGACTGCACGTTTGAAAACACCATTATTGATGGAGGAAATGTTAAGTTTACCCTCCAAATCTGAAGGAATTCCCCCTGGAGCTGGCCCAGGGCCATCTCTGTACCTTCTCAGTCTGCTGGGGGACACACACACATCCAATTGCATTTGGCAGGAGAATGCTGACCTGACCAGACTGCAGACTTCAGCCTTCTTCCAGAGAGGCTCTTTTCCTCTTGTAGAAAGAGACTGCAGCACAGGCAGAATTAACTGGCATGCTCTGCCAAACGGGCCTTTGGGGCTGCATCTGTTACAGTATCCTCAGGAGACCTCTCCTGGCTACACTGACCATCTCTCAGCAGCATGAGCCTGCGGCTGCATTTGGCAGTGTCAGGAGTGCTGTCTGTCTGAAATACCAGAGGGGAATTTTACAAGCACCTGCTTTTTTGACAGCCATCACAGTGCAGCCTGTCTTCTCCCAGGAGGGGCCACCCTGGGAGACACCTGAGACAGCTCACCCACATCCCACTCGGTGGCAGCAGCAGAACCTTGCAGCCACACACTTGGTCTCCTTCCTCAAACAGTCCTTATAGAGTCAGGGAACCCGGCCCTGCCGCTCCCCAGGGCTGCAGAGCAGACACAGCACACCTCTGGGGAGCCTGGCACTTGGTGCCCAGCCATTCCCCAGTGGGCTCCAGCGCAAGCACAGCCTGGCACAGCTCTGCCTGCAGCCCGGCTCACACAGGCACCGCACCCTGGGCACCCAGAGCTGTGTCCCAGCCGGGCCCAGTCCTGGCCAGCCACACATGCTGGGCCACGGGTGCTAAGCACACAGCTGTGACCTGTGCTGGTCACAGAATGGTAGGGGCTGGAAGGGACCTTTAGAGATTATCCTGTCCAATCCTCTGCCAAAGCGGGTCCCATCTAGATCAGGTCACACAGGAACGTGTCCAGGCGGGTTGAGAAACCTTCAGAGAAGGAGCCTCCACACCCTCCCTGGGCAGCCTGGGCCAGGGCTCCCTCATCCTTACAGTAAAGAAGTTTTTCCTTAAGTTTTTGTGTTCCAGCTTTTGTCTATTTCCCCTTGTCCTGTCACTGGATACAACAGAAAAAAGTGTCACCCGTCCCCTTGACATCCACCTTTCAAATACTTGTATTAATGAGATCCCCCCTGAGTCTCCTCCAAGATGAACAGCCCCAGGTTCCACAGCCTTTCCTCAGAAGGAAGATGCTCCAGTCCCCTGACCATTTGGTGGCCCTATGCTGGCCTCTCTCCAGTAGTTCCCCGTCCCTCTTGAGCTGAGGAGCCCAGAACTGGACACAGGACTCTTAAATGAGGCCTCACCAGGGCAGAGGAGGGGGGAAGGAGAATCCCCCTTGAGGTTGGGGCAGAAGTATGCCAAAGACCTGTCTACAGGCACTGGAAGTCATCAGTCTGCAGAAAGCATCAGGTCAGAAGCAGCAGCCCTGTCTCTGCAGTGGAGAGGTAAGCACTGCCCACACACCTCTAATTCAGCCAGTGCAAGTCCCACCAACTCCCCAGTTCATATCCAGTGACCCCTTTTACCACGTTTCCTCCCCATCTTTAGTTCTTCACACCTTAACCTTCACTTCCATCCTGATTTTGCTCCTGATAGTCCCATTTAGCTTTCACATGGTGATATGCATGAACTGCTTCAGAGGTCACAGCTGGCTACTCAAGGAAAGAAGGATTTTTATACCAATAAACTTGAACCAGGTGTGTTTCAAGCCTTTACGTGTAAACCTGTCCCTGTGGAATGGTTTTTGCTTTAACTCAATGAGAGTCTACTTTAGGAAAACAATTCCAAGCTAAGTGAAAATGGATTTACATGCCTCACACAAACTGTAGTCCTCGACAGTGTAAGAAAATCCACAAGCTTAAGCAAACTCACCACCTGCTGCCACAGAAGGGAACACGGTGGTACTCTGTTCCCAATGCAGCAGCCGGATGCTTCCACCACAGCCATTAGTGTGCACACAGCCTCACAATTCATTTCCAGTACTAACTCCACCTTCAATTCGTACCCTTCTTCCACTTACAGTCTCAGCCATCATCTGTAATTCAAGAATACCTTGCAGGTCTGTGAGAGCTCCCACGTGACCCTGTTACACGGGCAAGATCACACGTGTGAAAAGGGCACGCCGCAACATCACGACTTCTGTTCTTCCCTGGCCTGCTGAGAGCAGGCTAGCACAGCTCTACAGGTACAGCTTCATCTGGCCTAGCATCTCATGCTGCAAAAGGGAAATCAGGTTAAACAAGGCACTCGGGGATGCATCAGCAGAGAGAACCAGGAGAAAGGAGCGTGTGCTGTGGCCAGGCTGACTACACAGACATGTGGTGGGTCAGCCTGGGTAGAGGAAGCTGTCCTACTAACACAGTACATGCAGCATCTTTCAGAAGAAGCCACTCATGTAGTGCCTTAGCTACCAGTGACTGCAGTGAAGTGAATTGGGTTACAAAGCCAGGATTCAATACATTGCACAGCATCACTTTGTTATGTGACTACCTGTACCGAGCTTGCCTGGTGGAAGGCTGGAATAGAAAGGGAGTATGACTGCCAGCATAAGAAAGAAGCACTAATCAGCTGCCATCCCTTTGTTTTTCACCAATGAGGTAATCAACGTGCACACCTCATTCTGAATTGGTCTCTCACTAAGTCAGTTTCCTTTTGATACCCACTTTCTTCAACACAGTTGAGGCAAACTTTCATAAATCTGGGTATACATTTCTGCATATGCTACATGTGTGTACAACACAGAACCTCAGGGGCTGGAAGGGACCTTGAAAGCTCATCCAGTTCAACCCCCTGCCAGAGCAGGACCTCCTAGAGTAGGTCACATAGAAACATGTATGTATACAACAGATTTCATGCATTTTTTTAGCTCTTCATAATCAAAATCCCTCTTCTACAAAATGCATCTTAACCAGTGTAAAGACTGTTATTATTCTGCCAAATTCAAAAGCTTTCCAGTTCGACTCATCCGTGTTTTATGCAAGAATTAAGCAAGAAATGTGGTTCATTAAGAAAAATGAGATGAAACACCTTGGATATGTTGCAATATACTTAAGATTTTATGGGTAACTTATCACCTGAAGTGTCTCACAGACATTCACATTCACCTGGCAGCTGGGAACCACTTCAATCACCACTTACAAAGGAAACCAACATGCTGCTTTGCTGGCTTCTTTTTCAAATTAGCAACTAGAAACAGATGAGAAGCACAAACCCCAAGAGTCCCTCCAACAAAAAAGGCCACCAACAATCCAGATTTCTGAAACCCTCTGAACTCGACTGCATTACTACAAGAGGTATTTTCTGAGGAGTTCTTGTTCTGAAAAGAAGGGGGGCGGTGCAGGCTAAACCCTAGAAAGCAAAGCGGAAGAAATCATCCCTTTATGGCAGTTCGTGGTGAGGGAGTGACTCAGCTAAGGAAAACTGCAGAGCCCATTTGGAGACACTGATTCCGAGAGCAGTAAGGGCTGCAGGCAGAAATCTGATGCAGCTGCACCGCCAGAAATTTCAACCTTCACAAGCACGTAAGCACCAAGATAATAATTTGCAGTAACCCTATAGGTTCTGTCTATCCTTGCAGCAATTTTTTGGTGTGAAAAGAACACGTGAGGGAAGTGAGGATATATTCTCTACCTATTTCTCATACCGACCAAGCAAAAAACACAGGGTTTCATCATAAAAAGTCAAATGTCATTTCTAAGGTGTTTAAAATTTGTATTATAACTGCTCTGAATTTTGAATTAGCCCTTCTACAGACTCAGCAAGCAGTCGGCTCTGCCCTGCAAGCTACTGTATGCAAAACTTGGGGAGGCAGTTCTTTGTGCATTTAGGACTAGTGCAAGAGTGACCAAGGGATGAAAAACCTCCAGCACCCTACTCTCCACTGGAGTGGTTTTTTTACCTGTAGATCTTACAAGCTACTTTTAAAGAGTGGGAAAAAGACAGTTAAGAAAAACAGCCTTGTGGAAGGGATTTTGAATCACCAAACATCACGAAACAAGAGGCTACACACATCCAACAAAAATCCCGGGGAGCAGGTCTTACGGATTAAAAACTGCACGTGTGCATCACTGCCCTCTAGTAATTGCAACAGCCGAGAATCACAGTCGCTACTGCACTTACAAGCAGCAGTGATTGTGAGTATTGTACGGACTGAGAAGGAACCTAATTCTGCACTGAAGAGTTTACGGTGTAAATAGAGCAGAGGGAAGGCACAGAGAAAGGGCTCAGGCAAACAAGAGAGGTATCTCAAGCCATGCCAGGCACACTATCGTTGTAGCTGCCTAACTCTTTTCCTTCATTAATAAACAAGCCCTGTGTTCCTCCACAATGATTCACTGTTCCCACAAGCGGGGAAGCCAAAGCCTTTCTGTCAACTGGCCCCACCGATTTCTTTCACCCCGGAGGGCGCCCACACGCGAGAATCACAAAATGGCTGATCAGAAGCCGCCTCACTTCATGGCCACAACTCAAGCGGGGACCAGCTCTCCAAGACACAGCAGCCTTCAGGGCCAGCCCTGCCCCTCGGAACACTCCCCGTTCCCCCACAGCGGGGGCAGTCCCGGGGCCACGGGCCACAGCGGGTTGAGGCAGAGCCGCCGCAGATGCAGGCCGCAGCCGTCATGGCCGTCGTGGCAGGCCTCCCGGCCAGCAGGCCTTCTCCAGCCACACCAGCCAAAGGGCAGGAAGGAAACAAAGCGGTGTCTGCGTCCCTGGGAATGGTCCGTGGGCTGCTGCAGCACACAACAGCTCTTTTCCCTTCCCTTCTTTCCCTTCCATGAAGGAGGAAGAAATGAAGGGGATCATTTTGCCCGATTTCCCCTCAGGTACAAGTAAGGGCTAAAAGTCTCATGAAGAAGGTTTTAGCATTTAAAGAAATAGCTGAGAAAGTTGTAATGTTGCAAGGGAGCTTAAACCTCATATCCCTCAATGTCAAAGGAACAATAATAATGTGTGGAGGTCAGACTGAGACAGATCATAGAACGGTAGGGTTGGAAGGGACCTTTAGAGACCATCTAGTCCAACCCCCCAGGTCAATCTGCTGCCTGCAGATGGTTGTCCTGCTTGAGTTTTGCTGTATTTTATAGTACTTTAACTATTTGCCCTGCCTATAGGTGAAGTACCATAATCCATACACTGCTGGGCAGAGTTTGACCCGTGAGATATCCCTGTTTGTTTTCTTTCCTGCTAGGTGGGCTTGCATGTTGAAACACTAGTCTGGCTTCTGCATGTGATACTGAAACCACTTTTATTTGTGCTTTAAACAGGCAAGACAAAAAAGTGATTGCCTACACAGATCCTTAATAATTGTCACATGTATAGTTTTCACACGTGGAAAGGTGTCTCTTCCGAGATAACACCGTCTTTGAAACCAGTTGTGCAGATGAAAGGTTAAGTCCTCATTCTTCTAAAAGCATATACTAACGAATTTTGAGCTAAGGCAAGAACAAACAGGCAGCGCCATGTTTTCTTGTAAATCAATTTATAACCTAGGAAAGCACATTCCTCGGTGACAAGTTTGCATTGGGAAGGAATTCACACTTACAGCTGTAACGAAAAGAAGTGCTTGCAGAAGTTTTTAAGCATCGCAGTCAAGAGATTTTTCTCCTCACGTCCTGAGAGCACCTGTATTCTCCAGTGAGAGCAAAGGGTCCCCAGAAGATCACAAGCAAGATTCGGGTTACAAAAAGCAACAGAAAGTGTTGTGGGAGAAACAGAGTGAATTAAGCGCATACAGACTGTACTATCAGATCCTACATTACTGCGCTGAAAACGGTTGCACAAATGCATCTAGTATACAAAGCACAGAGTGTATTTATGCTGAACAGGCATCGTGATCCTCCAACACCAAGAAAATTCGTCTGTGTTAATGTCCTCAAGTAATATAAATTGCTTGCGTCAACAAACACAGAACAATTAGCTTGTTACCCTTAAACCGAGTTTAAAATAAGCAAATTGTTTGATGACTTTGATGTTTTCCACCCAAAATGTGCTGGCTAATTTTTCCATTCCAGTTCCCATTCCAATCTTTTAACTGCCTTAATCTCCTGCCCTCAGATGTTGACCTCCTAAGAACAGAGGTCATAGGTTAGCACAGACAGACCTCAAAAGATCTGGACTATCAATTCATGCCTGAAAGATTTCTCTTCCACAAAAGAACGACTAAAAAAGCAAATTCCAAAATCCAGCTCCACAGGCTGTGTAAAATAGAAACTTGTTGATGTGTTACTTTCAGAAATATTCTTAGAAGGTTGTATCTGAACAATATGAATTGATTTCTGCAGGACACAAAACTGACTAAAACCAGTGGCATCGACACGATGACCGAACCTCAAAGCTAAAACAGGAAAGCTCTAGACATGAGAGGATGAAGAGTGAGCATCTTTAACCGCAGACGTGTGAGTGTTTTAAATGTTTCTAATCTCTATGTCTCAAAAGAGTATTTTTCCCAAGTCAGGCATTTTTAAACACCATTTTTGTTTTCCTGTAAGCGTGCAAGTCTGAGCTCAGCTAACCTGGAAAATGAGGCAGCACCAGTTTATACAGACTTTACTGATTGTTAGTGAGACTACCACCTCGTTTTCCTGCCATCATCAGCCATACAGCAGATTCCTTGCTGCTTGTCTGATCAATGAACACTAAGCTCTCGTTAAAAAAACCTACCAGATGTTTCTTTTCTAAAGCATAAATGAAATGTATAGATTGTAAAAGTGAGTTAGAAATACAGAGAAACAACAAGAACAAAATGTTAGAGAGAATAACTTCTGAGCTCCAAGTAAAATGTGCACAATGTATGTAAGTACAAACATCCTAAAAGTGGAGTAACAATACCCCCACAGTTAACAACATAAAGTCGCGTTGAACTGTTTAACAAAGCAAGTTAGAACGCTCTGTGGAGTCTCTTTTTTTGACTTAGGAAACTGAAGTGCTCAGCACACTTGAAGTGATTATTAAAAGGAGATGCAGGCATGTTACGATGTGAGCAGCAAACCAGGGTTCCCCAAAAATAAGTCAAAGCACAACTGCATGGAAAGATACGCCCCATCAGCAGGAAATTAAACGTTTCTCATACACTCACTGGAACGTTTCACAACAAACAACTTGGGAAAAGGGGTATAAAGAAAACGAAACCTTTAAAAAGGTAAAGAGCCAGGCTTACATCTGAGCTACACACAGTTTCTAATCCTGTTGCCAACTAGGGAGGATTCCCTCCTGTTAATGGAAGAAGTAACACTGGGTAACTACAGAACAACTCATCTCAGGATGCACAGACTGAAACACTCTATTGTGTTGTTTCACATCATCAGTTCAGCACAGCAAAAATGCAGAGGTGCTAATTTTAAACATCAGCAAATCTGGAACTGAATCTGAAACACTGAACCATCTCAGCTTTTCTTGTCTGTCAAAAGATAAGGCATTTCTCACTAAAGAAATAAAAGCATTCTGGCTGATGCAAAGGCTGTTGTAACCGTCCCTGCAGACAATGGAATAAGAGCAGTCTGTAGTTTGCTATTGTTTTCAGAGCTGTCTGAAGTAAATTGCATGCTTCGCATTTAAAATGTCCAACAGCTAAAAGAGTAAAAACTCCAAGTAACTTCTAGGCTACAGAAAGCTATTCAGCACAAGACCAGCACAATTTAGACCTGGTTTTGTCCTTTCAGCTATTCATTGTAAAAACACTAGTGCCAGGAGACTCAACACCAACATGGTTATAAATGAATGGAGATCAAAGGAAAGAAATTGTTTGGCTCACTCCCATATTTCATAGTGACCCTTCACAACTCCTTCCTCTTCACCTGTTCCCCTGGTCTGTTACTGAGCAAACCCAGGTCCCTCTGCTCCATCAGTGACGCTGGCCTCGGCTCCCTGTTTCTCCAGCTCGGCCGTGACCACCTTTGTTCTCTCTTGCACACGTATGTGCAACTTCTCCTGTGAAATCAGTCTCTTCATCCTCATCTTACAGTGTCCCAGCACAGCTTAAAGGACAAACATGTCCAAATCCCCAAGCCCAGCTGCTTGTAGGAGGAGGTTTCAGGCTAATTTCTACTCATTACTTACAAACTCAGCACTCAAAAGACAAGGAAATAGTCTGCACTGTAGTAACAGCCTGTGAACCAACACATGAGTTCTCCTCTATGGCATTTTATCTCTTGCTGCACAGAATAGAAGACAGTTATTGTATATTTCTTCAACTTACTCAATTCAGTGCTCGAGCCCCCAGCTAAACCCCGAGCACAACACAGCAGTACTGACTTTGAGGCTCTCACTACAATCTTGTCATGCATGGCCCACGTTCATTACTTTGCACGGGCTCTATGAAATGGTGTGGTTTCACTGGCCCCAATGAAATGCACAAGACTCTAGAGCAGCAGGAAAATAAACCAAAAGTCAAAATAATCTTCCAGAGGAGCCTTATTCTAGGTGCCCAGTTTGAAACAGTAAAGTCCACAGAGCACTGTAGTGTTTTATAGGATCTGATACGTTTAGGGCAAAGCTCAAACTGAGCAACTGTTACATTTGGGAGCATGTGGCTGTTCTGCAAAACAAACTCCAGATGTATCACGTGTGTCTCCCAGTAAACAAGGAACACACAGTAAGCTCACTCCTGCAGAAAGCCCCATTTCAGACCAACCACCCCAGATCCACTGGCTGATCCCCAGCCTTCCCAGGGCTGTCAGGCAGGAGCTGACATCCCACCTCTTCAGCTCCTCCTGCATTAGCTCTTGCCCTGCAGCCAAAGCAGAGGAAACTGTGTTTCGACCCCTGTTTGTGCCCTGGGGGGATTCAGGCTTTTCTTCCCTCCTTGAAGACTGCCTTAACTAACAGCTTCTGAGGTGATCCTTTGGAGCCTGGGGAAAACCAGGTGGTTCTCCTATTGACACCATTTTCAGTGCTCTGTTCTCCCCTCCCCAAGTCCCTCCCTTCCCTCTCCTTAATTTCCCCTCTGTTTGTGTTTTTCTGTATTCCTGCTCCATCCTAATCTTCTCTCTATCCGTTGTCCTTCCTGTGACTCTGCCAGTGGGATCAGGGACATCACAGGAGCATTTCTATTTCAGCTTCACCGTCTCTTCTCTGAACAGCTTCCCAGAACCAGAGGAAACGACTGCAAAGTCCCACTCAGCCCTGCTACGTCTGGATGGAGGCTGTGCCACTGCTGTGCAGGGCTGACTTAAACTGGTGCTTCCCTCCCCCCCCCCAAATAAACCTACCTTTCCTGAGGCAAATAAGCTCTTAAACCCACGATTTCTTTCAAGACATAGCCTATGTCTTATTACCTGCATCAACAGCAGCCCGTAGGTGTATTCAGGGGGGTGTGCACGGTGGGAAGAGCAGTAGCATGCCTGCACCCCCACCACGGGGATGACTACCTCCATGACACATTCCT
Organism: Colius striatus; assembly: GCF_028858725.1. Taxonomy (NCBI): domain Eukaryota; kingdom Metazoa; phylum Chordata; class Aves; order Coliiformes; family Coliidae; genus Colius; species Colius striatus. Next base: position 1,122,534 of record NW_026908529.1, read on the forward strand.
CTTACATAATGAGCTTCTTGACAAAATGAGACGCTGAAGTAAACTCACATTTTCCAATGATTCATATTTCAGTAGGTTTGATCTTCAAGTGTCAAGGACAGAAACATGAAGCCGCAGCTAATAAAAGAAACAGCTGGAATGATATTACTGTACAGACTTTACTCATTTGAAGTTAAAGGGCTCCAGAACTTTTATTCCTTCTGAAGAGCTTCACATGCATCAACAGCGATAAATCAGAGAGGCAACGCTGTGGGAATACCTGATTTAGCAGCTATGTTGTAATTCAGTTTTCTCCCACTTTCAAGTTGTTGGGGTCTTTCTCAACAGGCCAAGACGTGTAACAATTGTTCCACCCCCTGGCATCGCCACTATAATCTTTCCTTGGTGTTACATATTTAGCATGTGCTTTGAGGATATTTGTTAGGTGAGGCTGGAGAGCAACATATCAAGGGAAAGTAACGACATGCAACTGTTTTCCTAAAATAAGAGAGGTCTGGGGTTTAGTTATTTACACTGGGTATTGTTTGTAGTAAAACACAGCCCAGACTGCATCTTTTTAACAGTTCATCCTGCAAGTAGTTTTGTTTCCAGTTCACTGAGAGCTGGAGCGAGTCAGGTAAGCATAAAGCAGCACAGCCTGCAGTCAGGGTCAGCACCAATCTAAGAAACCTTGTGAAATAATGCCCTCTCCCTACCCCTTTCAAAGCACAGGCTTCACTGAGCTGGGCCCTGAAAATGTATGTACTTTTCTGTTTATTCTTGCCCACTTGAAAGCAGTGTATTAGCATAGTGGCAAGAAACTAACCAGCAAGGGAAACGTTCACTAAGGTGGCAGATGCCAGTCGGATCAGGTAGTCCTGCAGAGACAGAAATGCTTTTAACATACATGCCACTGAAGTTTTTTATCACCTCTGTCAAACTGACCAAAGTTCTCAGTTCCTTCGTGCTTCGTGCCATCGCTTCGTGTACCACTACACCACACCTCACCACAGCAAGGGCCTCAATATATATGCCGGTGCTTCATTGTAAGTGAGAGAAGGCTCCTCTCTCGACGACAGAGGGTGAAATACTCCAAAAACACGAGGCCTGAGGAGACATCTGATTAAAGGAAACATTCCGCACTCCAAACCCAGTGTATGTGCTTAAGAAACCCATCTGCTGCGCAGGGACTGTTTTACTCTACATGAGGCTGCGCACAAACGACACCTTCCTACTCCCTTCATCTGTTCCTTGCACGTTTTCAGAATGGCATCTACTCACTCTAGCACTGAATTTGGATTCCTTATTATAAACACTGTGAAAAATGTGTACAGGCATGCAGACAGAAAACAAGGACAACTTTATTCAGGCTCTACTCTGTTCTTAACACAAGCTCGCAGCAAAGAAAATTAGGCTTGGCTGTTGCTTGGTCTTGTTTCAGCACAGAAACCTGCCTTCACCCAAAGCATGTGAAGAGCTCCTTTGGAAGGCACCTCTGATGGGAAGGAGGAGTCTTTATTTCAAGTGACCATGTGGTGGATTTGGTAGATTTGAAAACTAAACAGTGTTCTCTGCATTGAAGCTTTGGCATGGGATTTCCTCCGGGTCTTCTGAAAGATAGTCCCTTGCTCCAGCATTCAAGTGCTGATCTCTGGGCCCTGCAGTCTGGCTCCTGACTGTTGGAGCTATGGAAACAGGCAGGAAGACAAATCTATTCTCTCTTGAGGAAAGTAACTCCTAATGCTGTGTGCTGGACCTGGGGAGAGAGTCTGCTGCAGACAGGCGAGGCTTCCCCACTTGTGCTCTCACTCTGGGGCACTATTCTAGCGCAGCTCTTCACCTGTCACTTCCAGAAGACTGAAGGTTATCTCCACCCTAGGCTGGAGATGACATCATGCCAAACACTGTATGGTCCATACAGACTGGGTGCTATACACACAGGAAAAACTGTTTCAGTGCTGAGATGAGGGAGCCCTGGCCCAGGCTGCCCAGGGACAGTGTGGAGGCTCCTCTCTGGAGGTTTCCAAACCCACCTGAACACGTTCCTGTGTGACCTGATCTAGGTGAACCTGCTTCTGCAGGGGGGCTGGACTGGATGATCTCTAAAGGTCCCTTCCAACCCTACCACTCTATGACTCAGTGGTAGTTGTTTTGTCTTTCCTCCCTTATGCCCTCTTCCTTTCATCTTTTAGTGGAATAAATGCTTGGTCTTGGAGATCTGATTCTATTCTCATCAGGCTGGATGGACCAAGTCCTGCAAGCACACTGTATGTTTGGTATGCAGGAAGGGCTGAGGCTGCTGAGCTCTTAAACACAGGTGGATGATGCAGATTTTAACAAGGGCTGTCTAATGAATACATGCAGTAACACTTTTCAGAGGCTTCTAACTTAGACTTGGATGGGTTTGCACAAAGAAAAGGAAAGATTAACCCCTTGCCCTAGAGATTCACCTTCAAGCCAAGCTGACTTCTTGTGTAAATGCTGTTAGCCAGCTCAATAGATTCTCTGAGGTTGCAACAACAATTCAAAGCCACAGTGGAAAAGCAGCATTTGGAATCCAGCAAAACAAATGTAAAACCCGAATCCTCCTTAACTTGTCTGCAGCGCCGCGACAAAAAATGTCTGTAGAGTTGACAATTCAATGTTGAGAGACCTAGCTCGGTATTTTCCTCACATTACTTAAACAAATAAACCCCAGACAATTAAAAGCAGCCAGAGTTTCAAGTCAGTGAACCATTTCTAGAGCCCTGAATGGGGTGTGTGGGCACGGCGCCAATGAACAAAGGGAAAAACCTGAAGGCAACGTGCTTTTCCTCCTTTCGCTCTCTTTCAGCTGTCAGAGGCTTTGCTGTTATTTTTACCAGCAGTCAATACAGTGATTTCAGGCTTGAGCTTTTTCCCTTTTTCACTTGACAGGGCCACTTCCAGTATCCCATTACTTCTCGCTATTTGAAGCCCGTAAGGTAAAGCCTCAGGCACCTCTGGTGTGAGCAACACCTTGGTTCAACGCTGTTTTGTGAGAGTATCACCAGTAACACAACCTAAGTGGGGAAAAAAAACCCCACCATCCCAAGTTCTTGGAAAGCGTTTGCTAAGAGAAAACAGAAATCAAACCACAACAAATAGAAACTGAGTGGACAAGGTGGCCCCAAAGAAAGGCACCTTGTAAGAGCGCTCACAACTCCCACCAAGCGCTAGGAAAGAATGGAAGTTTGGAGTTCAGGCTTATTACAGCTCCTGATGAGAGTACACTGCTATCACTAACGTGTGGGGAGCAGACAACAGGCTGCCCATAAGTGCCTCCTCACAACAGTCTTGCTATTTCCAGTCAGGGCTGTGAACAACTGCTGTCACAGCCATCCAGTCCTTTAGAGGAGGAAAGAAGCTATTCAGTGGCATTTTGCTTAGATCACTTATTTTCTGCATCTCTCATTTCTGCCCCTTCTTTCTCTAGTGACTGATTGATTGCTGGGTACAATGGCCAGATGCCACAAGAATGCTGCATTTCCCAAGGTAAGAAAACAGTTTTTTCCTCCAGAATTACCTACAATTAAATCCAGACATGAAGGAAAGCATATCTTGAAGCCCAAGCACACCAACAATCCTAATAAACTGTCTCCAAAACACCCTTGTACAGCTCTGTCAAGAGTCATCAACCTTTGAATACATCAAGAGCAGAGAGCAAGAGGACACAGAGCAAAATCCCTTGAACTGGATCTATATCTAGTGCCTTTTCCTGCATTAGGTCAAAACCAGAATGTGTTGTACGCTGCACACACAGGGGCAAGCACTACAAAATGGTACCAGTTACACCACACAAGAGATGCTGCAAGGACTTGTGCTGTCGTAGAATCATAGAATGGTAGGGGTTGGGAGGGATCTTTAGAGATCATCTAGACCAATCCCTCTGTAGAAGCCACCAAAATATCATGTTATTAATCATATAATTTGTGCTTAAATATAGATCCAGCCTGCTGCAGAGACTACCTATAACGTTACTATTCCTACTAGTACTCCTCTCTCATAACATTATTATTCCATTCTCTGCATATATGGAATTTTCTCTACTCAGTTTTCCTTCTCCTGTGCTTTAATGCCAGGCATGAAAATCAAGCTGGCCTCTTCTCCCATTTCTTATTTTAAGTATTTCCTCATGTCATGGTAGGCACAAGAAAGAGTTTCAGGATTCGGTCCAGTGAATTCAAAGGCATGGTTCCTCCTGCTCTACCTCACTCTCACATTGACTCGGGAAGAAAACTGTTTACCTCACTTGGTAGTGTCATGTTTTCTGCTACACTGCTGCTCCCTGAATCAGTCCTATGCAGAGTCAAAAAACCCACCAACACACCCCAAAAGAAGTCACACAAGTCTGTAGTCATGGCAGGTAAAGCTGTCCTGGGCCAATTTACCACTTACATTGCCTCGGTGACCTGAAACCCCACTGTGAATGCCAGCCAGATGATGATGCTCTCTGAAGCTGATGCATTTAAAAGCATCTTCTCTTGCCAAACACCAAGCTCCCTCCTCACAAGTGTTCCCTGGCTATCAGCTGCCCACACTGCATTTGGAGCCCTGCAGATCTCCCCAGGACAAAGGCCCTTCCCTTCCCTTCCCTTCCCTTCCCTTCCCTTCCCTTCCCTTCCCTTCCCTTCCCTTCCCTTCCCTTCCCTTCCCTTCCCTTCCCTTCCCTTCCCTTCCCTTCCCTTCCCTTCCCTTCCCTTCCCTTCCCACTGAGCCACTCCTCTCTTGGGCAAGCCCATCGCTTCATGCAACTGAAACCACCTCCTGTTCTGTTCCAAATACTCAGCTGCTGTAAGGCAGTTTTGGGGGTGGAAGATAGGAAGGGTGGCCCACCATAAAATCCATCAGTGCCACCAAGTCAAGGTCTCTGGTTACTCCCACAAGAGAGACAAACATGCTGAAACCTGCATGGTTTCAGAGATGGCTGAGCTGTCTCCTGCTGGAGTCTCTCTGTGAGTTTAATGGTGAAGACAGAACACAAGGCTACGACTGACTCGTTCTAAAAAGCACAGTGAGCACACGGGATCTAGCATGGAACTGATCCAGTGTAGATTGTCCCATGCACACAGGTGGAAGTGCAAAAGCACAATGTACAACCCACACAGTTTCCTGCGTTTTTCAAGTACTGAAATGTCCCCTGGTGTAAAGCACAGACTCAATGGCAGAGTTACTACAACTAAACCACAGCTTCCTCCAGATTTACTACACCTCTCTGGCGTCGCTAACCACATTTTCAGTAGCAACTGCAGCACCTCCGTTTCCCACATGTACTCTACAACGCCGATAAGCTCGGTCTCTGTGCCCCTCTACACATCCCCCAAGCACAGGAATGACAATTCCCTAGGCCAGGAGATGTTTTAGCTGTATAAAGGTTTCCCATCCACCTCTCTCACCACCTCCTACCATCCTAAGAGACTACACACAGTTAAAAAGAGACTAGGCACAAAGGACACACCAAGGTATGGTTTATCAACAGGCAGCACGCCAACGCCGACAGATTGTTGGGAAGTCAGAGCTTACATTTAGTGTTTATTTTGTAATTCAATTGATTTAAAATGCCAATACACAAGTGAAACACGGAAATGTGGTTAAAATATTTGTTTACCAAAACCAAAGTCGCCGTGCACACAAACAGCAAGACAAGGGTATCTGACAAAACCGATGGGATTCCAGTGTCATTGCTCATAAAGAAGAGTTAAAGAGGCTGACAGTTTCATTTAGGATGAGGGGTTTTTTTGAGTTGTAGCTATTTTCACAACATTGCCCACATTGTAAGACCAAAACACCATAAAGGTGTCTGCTATACCTTACCATAAAAACGTTAAACAGCAAGACTTATCCTGTACTAACAATCCCTGACTTACAATTCAAGTTTTCTAGTCTTTCCATGGGTTTTTATCATGGTTAATCCTCTTAGCTACTCTTGCACAGCAGATTGTACATTTACTAAGGTTCTGATTATTTAAATCTGATTATTAAACTAGCTAACCTAATATCCCATCAGTTCTGCCGACTTGCATCTCCCAGCTATGCCCCATCGTGTGAATATTCACTTTAACCTTACCCTTTCCTTGCATTCTTGTGGCCATCACTAGTCACTGTGAAGCTGCTGCAGCTCATACACCACGTGGGATTTTGTTATGGACACGGGAACATTCTTCAGAGTAACCAGGTGCATAACTGTCTCTTATGTAGACAGGTGAGACACTTTTGAGGTAAGAATCATTCTTACAAAACAAGTGTTAACACGAAGTAGGAAGTCAAGACTACACAAAACTACAGTCAGGTTGTGTGGGTTTTTAAAGGTAACACTGATTAGACTGATTAATCACCCTCTGTGCTTCCAGAGAGTTGAGCCCCCGAGGCTAACAGTGAGAAGGAGAAACTTGAAGAAAGGGAGCGGATAGTTGGTGGCAGAGTTGGGACATTTCAATGCACAGGAAAGAGAACAGACACAGAGCTGAGAGATACATCATTCTCCACAGATTAAAGACCTCAGACAGTTAAAACTAGGAATAGGTGGAGATGCAAGATTAGTCTGCATCAGTAACATGTTTGCATTTTCAATTCAGCTGTTAGTTTAGAAGAGAGTCAAAGCAGCATAAACCACCAAATGGATATTCCAGCACAATTTAAGGACAATATATATACATATATACCAAATCTATATACAGCTCATGCCTGATAAGCTCCTCAGCGGATCATAGATCATATAATGGTAGGGCTGGAAGGGACCTTTAGAGATCATCCAGTCCAACCCCCCTGCAGAAGCGGGGTCACCTAGATCAGGTCACACAGAAACGTGTCCAGGTGGGTCTTGAAGCCCTCCAAGGAAGGAGCCTCCACACCCTCCCTGGGCAGCCTGGGCCAGAGCTCCCTCACGGAAACACTGACACAGTTTGTTCTTATGTTTAAGTGGAACTTTTTGTGTTCCAGCTTCATCCCATCACCCCTTGTACTGTTGCTGGCTACTATAGAAAAGAGGGATGTCCCAACCTCCTGACACCCAGCCTTCAGGTATTTATAAATGTTAATAAGATCTCCCCTCAGTCTCCTCCAGACTAAACAGCCCCAGGTCCTGCAGCCTTTCCTCATAAGGAAGATGCTCCGGTCCCCTGATCATCTTGGTGGCCCTGTGCTGGCCTCTCTCCAGCACTTCCCTGTCCCTCTGGAGCTGAGGAGCCCAGAACTGGACACAGGACTCCAGATGAGGCCTCAGCAGGGCAGAGCAGAGGGGGAGCAGAACCTCCCTTGACCTGCTGCCCACACTCTTCTTGATGCCTCCCAGGCTGCCATTGGCTTCTTGCCCACGAGGGCACATTGCTGGCTCATATTTAGCTTATTAGCAATCAGTTTATTAACTGATTTATTAACATTTCCATTGTCTCTCCATCCCCAGCTGAAGGCAACACCAACATTCTGCTGTTTTGCAACAGAAGGGACTGCAGTTTCATTCATGTTTCTGTGACAGTAGCTTCCAGCTCACTTTCCTCCTACACCTCCACCTCACCCTGGCAGCTGTTTGCATCCCTGGCCACCCTTCTATGGCACAGACACTGACCACTCTGACTTGTGGGGATCATGGAGCTTCTCTGATGTGAACAGTGGCAAAAATCAGATACCAAATTTCCCCAGCTGGGTCTGCCACGCAGCTTCACAAGCACTTAGGCTAGCCCAACAAGGAGAGTGCTATAAAAGCCCCTGAAGCTTACTGAGGCAGCAGCAGCGCTGCCAAATGTGAGAGTAAGACGGCTGTAGGACTCCCACCGAGAAGGGTGACTGCAGGAGTTCCAGCCTCCACCTGTTCACCACGCTGCTACGGCAGAGCCAGCTCAGCTGCTTGCAGAGCAGCTGCTGACCTGCTGCATCTTACAGCTTTGCATCTTAGTCAGTGCCCGTTCTCCCTAGTGCAGCGGACTGTGGCAGCTTCCACAGCTGCTCTGTGAGCAGCTGAGCCATCTCTGGAGGGAGGGTCTGCCATTCCCTCTAGCCATCTCCCAAGGAGCTCACCTCCCCTTTTACAACTCCCCAAATAAGCTGAGGAATAGCCTGCACATCCATTTCTCCAACTAAATGCGCTCTCGAGAAGTGTCTCAGGAGACACTTCTGCACCTTGCATGCAGAGGTGTTCACTGATACTCTGCTGATGTAAAAGCAATTCGAGGATTTGCAGTTCTCACTGGTGGTATCTAGCAAGCAAAAGCTAGCATAGACCTGTCCTGAGTTACTGTCCCTTAAAAAAACCCTAAGTATCACATAAAACCTTTCTACCAGTTACGATAACTTGCAGCTGATTTAACAAAAGGGGAGGGAAAAGCACCCTTAAATACAGGGAATGAAAAGTGTATATATGGTATGTCTGTATTCCTCTGTGTTTGTTTAAGAAACATCATAAATGGTCTTTAACTTCTGTTTCTAGGTTCACAGAACCACAGAATCTCAAGGGCTGGAAGGGACCTGGAAAGCTCATCCAGTGCAACCCCCCTGCCAGAGCAGCACCACCTAGAGCAGGGCACACAGGAACTCATCCAGCTGGGTTGGAATGTCTCCAGAGAAGGAGCCTCCACAGCCCATCTGGGCAGCCCCTGCCAGGGCTCCCTCACCTCAACAGGGAAGAAATTCTTCCTTGTGTTTCTTTGGAAACTCTTCTGTTTCAGCTTGTCCCTGTTTCCCCTTGTCCTATCACTGGCCATCCCTGAGCACAGCCTGGCTCCAGCCTCCTCACACCCACCCTTGATGGATTTATAAACACTAATAGGTTCACAGGAACTTTCTTAAATCACACCTTTAAGGTCACTTTTATACACTTTTGCAGAAACTGATGGGCCTGATTTTGCTTCTGTTGATAATTAGTGGAGAAAAGTGACAGGAATTACCAGGTTACATAAGGAAGATGGATTAAACAACATTTACACCAGAGTATACTTTGTAAAGACTCTAAATCAAAACTCTGGATGGCTCCAGATAGACTTACTAACTACCTCAGTAATGTAGTTGCAAACCAGGACGAGCAACAATAACATTTTTTCCCCAATTCACTTCCTTTTAGCTTTGGTTCATATATCTGCTTTGATATCTTATGTTTGTGCCTCAGACAAAATATCCTCTTCCTTCCAGCATCCCAGCCCCTGTGCACAACTTCCTCAGCCTTGGAGAAAGAGAGGATAGCATGCCCTGGAAAGTGTATATACCTACTACTCTGCCAAAGAGGAAAACCTCTCGAGACAAAATAACCCCACTGCAGGCCTCTGTCTGATTTTTGCTTGTCAACATTTCAACCTCTTCAACAAAATCTGACTGAACAGCATTCAGGTTTAACAGAACTTTCCATGCACTTCAATACCACATGCATCTATTCATCAAAATGCACTGCAACGTAGGGTTTTGATGTAGACAGATGAAATCTGGAGGGTGTTTCCACAGATGGTGGCGGCTCTGTTAACTCTAGTACTGAATTTCAAGCTTCTTCAGACAATCACCTTAAACCATCAAGCCCTCAGTGAAGTGTTTCACCATCTGCCTAGGATTTGAAATGTAGGACTGGGCCTAATTAGTAGCAAAAATAAACAAATAAGGAAGGAGCAATCCCAAACCAGGCTGTTCTGCCCCACACCACAAACCCACTGTCCTCATCACCTCAAGCCAATTTTCTCTGTATGCTCCAGCACAGCCGGCGAGTGCCAAAGCTCAGCTCTGGATTTCCAACACTCACCCAGGTTCTACAAGATCCCTGATACACGTGCTCACTGCAGACACACATTTACTCCCCGTTTGCTTCCTTCCTCAGCTTCCCTCTCCAAATGCCACTAGCTACTTCTGTTTTGATTAGGACTCAGCTTTCCTGGTCCCCAGTAGAAGTCAAAGACGACAAGCCTGCAATAATACGCTCTACATGGAGACTTCTGCACTTCAAACAAGCACTGGTATGTACTATTTAACAATGAGAAGCAATGTGATATTGACCCCACTTGCTTGCCCAGAACTTCCAGTTTCCCCAGGCAATTAAGAAGCTTTTTACAGGCTCATAACAATGCAGAAATGGCAAAGATGTGCTAGATGAATGGATGCATCCTTGCAAAAGCACGAGGTCACATGTGTAATAATATATGCCAGTCAGCATTCAGCGTGTCATGTCATGCCCAACTCGATCTTAGGATAAAGTAGTTAAACTGTGGCTAAAATACCAGGAATTTGAAGAACAGACACTTGATGGTCAGTCAAATTAAGGGAAAAGGTTTCTTTTCAGATGCTGCTTACATGTCTAGTTTTCCATTCATTCCTCTGTTCACAATCATACCTGAATAGTCTCAGTAATTTTCCCTCCTTCTTTTGTTACAGGTACAACAACAGGAGCAAAAATTACAACATCTATAGGACAGCACAGTGCAGGAGGACTCCACGAAAGAAAAAAGGCTCTCTTCCATCTCTACAAACCTTATATTGGCAGTAACTTGCAGCAACATTAAGAATTTTCAGATGAAAGTGAAAAATTTCAAACCAACCATGTTCCTTTCAAGGAGAAAACAAAACACACCAACCCCTGCGTGCTGCTCCTCCCTTCCTTCCTCTCACCACCTCATGAAAGACGATCCCAAAGGAGGATCAGGTTTAAGGTCCCAGTTCAGAAATCCTGTCGCAGTCCCTTAACATGGCAACAGCTCTGGACTTGAGAGCCAGGTCCTAACAAACATCTTCTAAATGGAACAACCCATCTCATCCTGAGAGACCACACTGCTCAGGAAGAGACTGGCAAATCACAACCCTTGATACTCACAACTGCGTTATTTCATTGCATCTGTTTACCTCCAGCACCCTTCCCTCCGTTACCATCTTTAACATCTGAGACTTACACCAAGCAAAAGAGAACAGACACGTTTCCAGCACATGCAAGTAAAACGAAGCCACAGCATTCAGCCTCACTGCTAGCATCCAAAAAAAGCTGCGAGTACCATTTTTCAGCACAGAAACAGATCCACAAGCCTCATCCTTTTCTCTGACCTGGGGAAAGCTCATGTGCACCACACAGGGTTCCACTCGCCTCACCTCTCCAGTCTGCTTTACCCTTTGACAAACAGATCTCCTCCTACAACTTCGGGAGAGCTGTTCACACGCAGCTATGTGCAGAATTCAGCTCCTAACAGACAAGCAAACTCTATTATTCATTCCATGCCGACTTACTGAAAGCCCAAATGACCATACTGAGACAAACTCACCCAGGTGAACATTCCTTGGATTTAACAGTGTTACAAAGGACCAACTGCTACTCTTCCTCTTTTTGTTTCCCATCTACAAGAAACCCAGTGGACAAGGCACGTTGCTGCACTGGGCATGGCTTGTCTTTGGAAAGCAAAATCGGGCTTTAGGACTTGTCATTTTGATACGACACTGACTCAAACACTTGACCCAAGCTTAGAAGGTGTATCAGGACAAAGCTGAAAAAGAGCAAGAGTGTAGATGTTTGTAAGGGCACCATATTTACACTGCACACACACACACACACGTGGCTGACGTGCTCCGACCTTAAATAATGCATCTAGCTCCAGGCACCTTATCACCAGAAGGGTAACAGCAACCTGAGCGTGGTTCAGAGCAGATCAATCAAAATGATCAATGCTGAAGGAAGGACTTGAAAGGCAGAGCTGAAAACTCCATAGCGTGGCTGTTTCATGAAGGGAACTTTCATTGGGTGAAGGGGAAGAGAAGTCCCAACAAAAGCATCATCCATCAGAAGTACATCAATATGCACAATTAGCAAAGGACTGACTGGAGGAAAAAACCCATCTGTGACTGTAATCTGCTCACAACCAAGGGGGGAACTCTGACAAGAGAGTAAAATTATCTATTGCAAGCTCAGAACTCTAGGTGTAATGAGACTCAACAGTTAATTTCCTCAACTATTACAGGAATTTTGACTCCACATCCAGTAAGTTTTTTACCCACAGCCAGATCTCATCAACTGAGCACAACCTCACCATGAAAAGGTAAAGGAAGGAAAGATGTTGTTGCAGGGTTCAAGCTTGCATTGACAGGAGCTGGACTGTGTAAGAGAGAAGCTTCTTTCTTCTGCCTGGACTGTACAAAACGATACTGGTAGCTACACAGATTGCAGAAGGCCTGAACTCATGCAACACTATGCACACACAAACCCACGATGAAGCGTGTTCAAGGCATTTTTGAACAGCAATATGTTGTTCCAACACATTCATAAGATAACACCTTTGCCTTGAAAAGGCCTTTTCTGGTGACTAAATTTCTCAGATTAATGAAACTAACAGGAAGAGGGGCTCAACCACCTTTCAGGCAACGGGCTCTGTTGTACAAGCAGCACTGCTGAGCAACATCACTCATTTAAAGGCATTGTTGTGCGCTGGCTACTACTGTTACCACGGGTCAGTTAGCCAGCTAACATGGAAGCACTGTGTACAGCAATAGAAATGACCTGAAATGTACTCTGAAACAAAACAGATGCTGCTGCTGCACGTGAAACGGAGACAAACTGCTTTTGACTGATAGAAGATTCACATTACTTTATGTATATCCTAGATTTCATCAGAAAGGAAAAGGTGACAAATGTGTTTTGTCATAAGAGCCATGCATTGCATACACACACACACACACGTATATATACATATATAAGCAATATCTTCACTCAGAAAGACACATCTCTCAGTAATACTCCAAATGACCCAGGCACAGGGTTCCCATGCGATGACACACACTCTTTTTCACTGCATTTCACACTGTGATAGGTCTTAGAAACCCAAAGACACTGATAAACTGTAGATGATTAAAGCATAAACAAAGATGTCTCACATTTCCTTCTTGTTCCCTCCTTTAGGGCTCACAACTTCATGCTTCCCACATGCTTGTTGATTATTCTCCATTACTGCTTTCCATGTTTGGAACAGCACACCTTATTCACATTTAAATGCATTGCACTGTTGTGCAGTTGGATGCACTTGGATTTTATTTCCACAGCTCTAAGGATATCTTTGTTCCTAAATGCATTTGTTTTTTTAATTAACAACGCTGCCATTCTTCATAAGTTTCTATTATTTGGGAAGCAAAAAGAATGACACAGAATGACAGAAAATCGGATGGGAAAAAAGGCATTTTATCCTTGAAGTAAATTCACAGAGCTGTAAAGAGCAGTTTCACCAACTGAAAAGGTAGAAAGGAGGGAAGAAAAGAGGGGAAACCAGGAGGAAGGGTGCTCCTCCTTTGATAAGCACTGCATTCATTCAGCAGCAAGGGGCATGGGGGAGGGGGAGAGAGCACCTCCCGTGCCAGTACAAAGCAGTGAGTGTAAGAATTTGGTACATTCTCTGTCGGATTCTAGGCTTTGTGGATAATTCCAAATGCAAGCAGGTAAGACTGATATTCAGGCCCTGAGGGCCAGGGTAAGACAGTAGGATCAGAAATGCACCCCAGCAAGGAGCAACGGCAACAGCAGCAGCATTCCTCCCATGTTTCGGTCACCTTCTAATTAACCTAATGAAAGGTGTATTGTTTAAAGAAGCCTGATGAGAATTACCACAGATATGGCCAAGCCATCACAGGGAACAGTGAAAGGGAATCACTGCATAATCGTGGAACACCCCCCTGCCCCGTCACTGCCAACGTCACAGAAAATGGCCAACCACGTAAAAAGTTAAGATGCCTTTCTGCCTTCCTAACATGGCCCTAGCCAGACCCAAAATGGTCTCTCTAGCTGATAGCGCTCTTCTGATCCCAGAGAAGACGTCGTTGCAACTGTAGACTAACAGAAGGGCTCCTGCTTCACAAACCACACCACAGAGCTTGGGAATAGCTCCCTCAGCTTTGTCATTTTGTCCGTGTCTGGCATCTGGGGCTCCCGTGCGTGAAGGCGTTCATGCCAGCTCCCACGTCCAGGCTGCTCTGCTTAAAGCTAAACCCGAGGGCCACACGGCCCTCCTCTCCCCAGCAGCACGACAGAATTGGTCCCAGTTCCTTCACCTTTACCAGGTTTGGGGTTTGTTTTTTTTGTCTAGGAAGGAGTATTTTAAAACCAACCAAGCAAACCACACACAAGCTTCAGAGTATCACCACAGGGATGCTCCCAGGTCCCAATTACTGCAGAATAACTCTGTAATTATGTCTTCATTTCACTAACTAATCTCAGATGAGCTTTTAAAAAGCAAGAAAAACGTTTGGAGTCGTATTCAAACGTTATCTGGATTAAACCCGACATTTATTTATCCTTTTCCAAGCTTAATCCAGTTTAATTGAAAACCTTTTTTTTCCCCTCCCCTTTTCCAAAAGAAAGGCACATCAGCTCACAATCAGTCTGGTGACAAAAGATAAACCTTGTTAAAAACAAAAGCGTGGCATTTGAAAACAAACAAAAAGCACGGGAGCAATTCCTAACCAAGCAGGACCGTGTGAAGAAACACCACCAGTCCTTCGCTCAAACCTCCAGCCACAGAGACTAAGCGCAATCTAAAGACCTTATTTACTCAGATCGTACACCGCCAACAAAACCACTATCCGAGGCAATGCTTTTAATTACAGATGTACCTAAAGACCTAGGAAAAAAAAACCCAAGCTTACTTCTCTTCGCGTGAAACCGGAGCCCCACTGAGCTCAGCCAAATGTGGCTGCCTGAGATGGAAGGCAGGGGAAAAAAAATGAGTCTTACTTGGTGTACAAAGACATCAACTGGAGACTCCAAGGGGCTTCCCTCTCGGTTGCTCATGGAGATATACCCGAATCCCATTCTCCCATTAAACCATTTGCAATGGCCGGTTCCGTGCAAAACCTGGGATTCCTCCTCTTCCTCCTGCTCCGGCAACTTCCCGGGCTCGTCTCCACCTTTACTCGCCCCTGCTGAGGAAGAGGGAAAGGCGTGGGGGGGCGGGATGGGGGGTTGGGAGTGGTGCGGGGAGAGGGGGGGTGGAAAAAGAAGGAAGGTGGGGGACAAGATGCAAAGGATAGAGTTAAATTCTGGTAACAGAATTGGCGCTGTATGAAGGGGTCACTACAGAAGGAACGAGGGGGAAACGACAACAAAAAAAATCGAACAGAACAAGAATGCAAACGCAAACGGACGAAAGATATTTTTTTTCCGTTAAGCCCTAAAACAAGCAACTTCTCCCCAAAATGCGTGAATAAAAAAGGGCAATGAAAATGCCCGGAGGTTAGAGGGAGGAAGCACCGCGGCACGGAGCCTCTCCCCCGCCCTCTGTGCCTGGGCAGCCCACGTTGCTGTACATACGTGCATTTTTCCATTTAACTCCATCTTTCAGCCACATTACAGCCCGGAACGCGATACTTTACTTGAATATTGCTGGTTTAAGACCGATCCCATTTCTCAACAGAAAACTCTCAGCCCAATTAGTCTCTCCTCGCAAGGCGCAGGACCCGAGGGAGGGGGGAGAGGCCGGTCAGGGAAGGGGTGCAGGAGAGAGAATAAGCCAAATTGGGTAGATTGCACAACTAGTTACTGCACATGCGGCGCCGAAACCACTATTTTGCACCGTGTCTCCATCTCTCCTTGGAATAAACTTTCGATTAAAGTTGGGACAGGTGTACGGCCGTTTTCTCTCATCCCACCACGGCAACTGTGCTTAATCAAACAGGAACAATTCAAACAATAGCCCCCTGAAAGCTTTTCAAGTTGTGAATCGGTGTGGGCTGTACGGAACAGTTTCTTAGCTGGGTAACAATGGGTTAGGAGAAAGCCCCCTTGCGCGAGCTGCTAAAAAAGGGTAATGCATAGTTGGGTTAAAGGGGGAGGGGGGGAAAGGGGGGGTGGTTAGAGAGAACGAATGAGAGAGTGAAAATCATAGTAAAACAATAGAAAAAAAGAAAATTAACCTTCGGCCATGTTGCCCCACGGGCCCTCTGCTCCAAACTCGTGAGATGAAAACTTTCCCTGCGGATCGAAGTGCTCTTCTGCATGGATCTCACTGAAAACAAAGACAGACAGGCAACTGGTTATAAAATACAGCACCACAGAATCACAGCATGGTAGGTGCTGGAAGGGACCTTTAGAGACCATCCAGTCCAACCCCCTGACAAAGCAGGTCCCACCTAGATCAGGTCACACAGGAATGTGTCCAGGTGGGTTTGGGAACCTCCAGAGAAGGAGCCTCCACACCCTCCCTGGGCAGCCTGGGCCAGGGCTCCCTCACCTCAGCACTGACACAGTTTTTGCTTATGTTTCAATGGAACTGTTTGTGTTCCAGCTTCATCCCATCATCCCTTGTCCTGTCAGTGGATACAACAGAAAAAAGTGCTGCCCCAACCTCCTGACATTGAGATATTTGTCAATATTAATGAGATCTCCCCTCAGTCTCCTCTTCTCCAGACTAAACAGCCCCAGGTCCCGCAGCCTTTCCTCGTATGAAAGATGCTCCAGTCCCCTGATCATCTTGGTGGCCCTGTGCCGGCCTCTCTCCAGCACTTCCCTGTCCCTCTGGAGCTGGGAGCTGACAGCTCAGGTTTTCTGTGTCAGGAAGGCTCAGAACCAGCAGGCACGGTGTCTGCTGGTGAAACAGCAGCGGCTCCTGCGTCCTTCTTGATGAAGGCCGAGCTACATTTGAGAATCTCTTTAACAGTCCCTCGGCAGGTGCTCCCTTGCCGCCCCGGCGCCAAAAGCCCACCCGGTGCGTGCGGCCGGGAGCCCGTACCCGGGGCCGCCATCCCAGCTCCCCTCACAGCCGCACGGGCCGCCCCGGCAGAGGGCGACAGCCAGCCAGGCATCCATCCCGCCGCAGCGAGGCACCCAGCGCCGCACGGCCGCGGGGCCACGGCAGCAGGCGAGGCGATCCCAGCGCTGGCCTCTCCTCACACTGAGGCGATCGCCAGCGCCGGCCTCTCCTCACACTGAGGCGATCAGCAGCCTCCTCACACTGAGGCGGTTCCCAGCGCCGGCCTCTCCTCACACTGAGGCGATCACCAGCGCCGGCCTCTCCTCACACTGAGGCGATCAGCAGCCTCCTCACACTGAGGCGATCCCAGCGCCAGCCTCCTCATCCTGAGGCAATTCCAGCGCCAGCCTCCTCATCCTGAGGCGATCGCCAGCCTCCTCACACTGAGGAGGTCACCAGCCTCCTCATCCTGAGGCGATCCCAGTACCAGCCTCCTCATCCTGAGGCGATCCCAGCGCCAGCCTCCTCATCCTGAGGCGATCACCAGCGCCAGCCTCCTCATCCTGAGGCAATTCCAGTACCAGCCTCCTCATCCTGAGGCGATCCCAGTACCAGCCTCCTCATCCTGAGGCGATCACCAGCACCAGCCTCCTCATCCTGAGGCAATCACCAGCACCAGCCTCCTCACACTGAGGCGACTGCCAGCGCCAGCTTTGCTCCTCACCCTGTGGCAGCTTCAATTCACCCTTGGATGGCTTCACCTGTATGGAGGCCATAAAGAAGAGACATGCAGAGTGGAGATACTGGCCCCAGATATAACCATGTTCTAATGGACGTGCTGCTTTCAGCTAGGTGCAGTTAAACACTAGCTGTGTGTCCCCAGGGGTGTGAAGAAGAGTCCAAAGACCTGCCTATGTATAAACAGACACAAGCACGAGATACAGAATCAGCTGGGAGTTTATGCTCTTGATATCTCAGCATATATGGCTGACAAACATACACAAAGCGGGAAAAACCATCTCAGGATGTTCAGTGCCTACATTAAGGACACCCTAAATGTACACATTGACTGCACGTTTGAAAATACCATTATTGATGGAGGAAATGTTAAGTTTACCCTCCAAATCTGAAGGAATTCCCCCTGGAGCTGGCCCAGGGCCATCTCTGTACCTTCTCAGTCTGCTGGGGGACACACACACATCCAATTGCATTTGGCAGGAGAATGCTGACCTGACCAGACTGCAGACTTCAGCCTTCTTCCAGAGAGGCTCTTTTCCTCTTGTAGAAAGAGACTGCAGCACAGGCAGAATTAACTGGCATGCTCTGCCAAACGGGCCTTTGGGGCTGCATCTGTTACAGTATCCTCAGGAGACCTCTCCTGGCTACACTGACCATCTCTCAGCAGCATGAGCCTGCGGCTGCATTTGGCAGTGTCAGGAGTGCTGTCTGTCTGAAATACCAGAGGGGAATTTTACAAGCACCTGCTTTTTTGACAGCCATCACAGTGCAGCCTGTCTTCTCCCAGGAGGGGCCACCCTGGGAGACACCTGAGACAGCTCACCCACATCCCACTCGGTGGCAGCAGCAGAACCTTGCAGCCACACACTTGGTCTCCTTCCTCAAACAGTCCTTATAGAGTCAGGGAACCCGGCCCTGCCGCTCCCCAGGGCTGCAGAGCAGACACAGCACACCTCTGGGGAGCCTGGCACTTGGTGCCCAGCCATTCCCCAGTGGGCTCCAGCGCAAGCACAGCCTGGCACAGCTCTGCCTGCAGCCCGGCTCACACAGGCACCGCACCCTGGGCACCCAGAGCTGTGTCCCAGCCGGGCCCAGTCCTGGCCAGCCACACATGCTGGGCCACGGGTGCAAAGCACACAGCTGTGACCTGTGCTGGTCACAGAATGGTAGGGGCTGGAAGGGACCTTTAGAGATTATCCTGTCCAATCCTCTGCCAAAGCGGGTCCCATCTAGATCAGGTCACACAGGAACGTGTCCAGGCGGGTTGAGAAACCTTCAGAGAAGGAGCCTCCACACCCTCCCTGGGCAGCCTGGGCCAGGGCTCCCTCATCCTTACAGTAAAGAAGTTTTTCCTTAAGTTTTTGTGTTCCAGCTTTTGTCTATTTCCCCTTGTCCTGTCACTGGATACAACAGAAAAAAGTGTCACCCGTCCCCTTGACATCCACCTTTCAAATACTTGTATTAATGAGATCCCCCCTGAGTCTCCTCCAAGATGAACAGCCCCAGGTTCCACAGCCTTTCCTCAGAAGGAAGATGCTCCAGTCCCCTGACCATTTGGTGGCCCTATGCTGGCCTCTCTCCAGTAGTTCCCCGTCCCTCTTGAGCTGAGGAGCCCAGAACTGGACACAGGACTCTTAAATGAGGCCTCACCAGGGCAGAGGAGGGGGGAAGGAGAATCCCCCTTGAGGTTGGGGCAGAAGTATGCCAAAGACCTGTCTACAGGCACTGGAAGTCATCAGTCTGCAGAAAGCATCAGGTCAGAAGCAGCAGCCCTGTCTCTGCAGTGGAGAGGTAAGCACTGCCCACACACCTCTAATTCAGCCAGTGCAAGTCCCACCAACTCCCCAGTTCATATCCAGTGACCCCTTTTACCACGTTTCCTCCCCATCTTTAGTTCTTCACACCTTAACCTTCACTTCCATCCTGATTTTGCTCCTGATAGTCCCATTTAGCTTTCACATGGTGATATGCATGAACTGCTTCAGAGGTCACAGCTGGCTACTCAAGGAAAGAAGGATTTTTATACCAATAAACTTGAACCAGGTGTGTTTCAAGCCTTTACGTGTAAACCTGTCCCTGTGGAACGGTTTTTGCTTTAACTCAATGAGAGTCTACTTTAGGAAAACAATTCCAAGCTAAGTGAAAATGGATTTATATGCCTCACACAAACTGTAGTCCTCGACAGTGTAAGAAAATCCACAAGCTTAAGCAAACTCACCACCTGCTGCCACAGAAGGGAACACGGTGGTACTCTGTTCCCAATGCAGCAGCCGGATGCTTCCACCACAGCCATTAGTGTGCACACAGCCTCACAATTCATTTCCAGTACTAACTCCACCTTCAATTCGTACCCTTCTTCCACTTACAGTCTCAGCCATCATCTGTAATTCAAGAATACCTTGCAGGTCTGTGAGAGCTCCCACGTGACCCTGTTACACGGGCAAGATCACACGTGTGAAAAGGGCACGTCGCAACATCACGACTTCTGTTCTTCCCTGGCCTGCTGAGAGCAGGCTAGCACAGCTCTACAGGTACAGCTTCATCTGGCCTAGCATCTCATGCTGCAAAAGGGAAATCAGGTTAAACAAGGCACTCGGGGATGCATCAGCAGAGAGAACCAGGAGAAAGGAGCGTGTGCTGTGGCCAGGCTGACTACACAGACATGTGGTGGGTCAGCCTGGGTAGAGGAAGCTGTCCTACTAACACAGTACATGCAGCATCTTTCAGAAGAAGCCACTCATGTAGTGCCTTAGCTACCAGTGACTGCAGTGAAGTGAATTGGGTTACAAAGCCAGGATTCAATACATTGCACAGCATCACTTTGTTATGTGACTACCTGTACCGAGCTTGCCTGGTGGAAGGCTGGAATAGAAAGGGAGTATGACTGCCAGCATAAGAAAGAAGCACTAATCAGCTGCCATCCCTTTGTTTTTCACCAATGAGGTAATCAACGTGCACACCTCATTCTGAATTGGTCTCTCACTAAGTCAGTTTCCTTTTGATACCCACTTTCTTCAACACAGTTGAGGCAAACTTTCATAAATCTGGGTATACATTTCTGCATATGCTACATGTGTGTACAACACAGAACCTCAGGGGCTGGAAGGGACCTTGAAAGCTCATCCAGTTCAACCCCCTGCCAGAGCAGGACCTCCTAGAGTAGGTCACATAGAAACATGTATGTATACAACAGATTTCATGCATTTTTTTAGCTCTTCATAATCAAAATCCCTCTTCTACAAAATGCATCTTAACCAGTGTAAAGACTGTTATTATTCTGCCAAATTCAAAAGCTTTCCAGTTCGACTCATCCGTGTTTTATGCAAGAATTAAGCAAGAAATGTGGTTCATTAAGAAAAATGAGATGAAACACCTTGGATATGTTGCAATATACTTAAGATTTTATGGGTAACTTATCACCTGAAGTGTCTCACAGACATTCACATTCACCTGGCAGCTGGGAACCACTTCAATCACCACTTACAAAGGAAACCAACATGCTGCTTTGCTGGCTTCTTTTTCAAATTAGCAACTAGAAACAGATGAGAAGCACAAACCCCAAGAGTCCCTCCAACAAAAAAGGCCACCAACAATCCAGATTTCTGAAACCCTCTGAACTCGACTGCATTACTACAAGAGGTATTTTCTGAGGAGTTCTTGTTCTGAAAAGAAGGGGGGCGGTGCAGGCTAAACCCTAGAAAGCAAAGCGGAAGAAATCATCCCTTTATGGCAGTTCGTGGTGAGGGAGTGACTCAGCTAAGGAAAACTGCAGAGCCCATTTGGAGACACTGATTCCGAGAGCAGTAAGGGCTGCAGGCAGAAATCTGATGCAGCTGCACCGCCAGAAATTTCAACCTTCACAAGCACGTAAGCACCAAGATAATAATTTGCAGTAACCCTATAGGTTCTGTCTATCCTTGCAGCAATTTTTTGGTGTGAAAAGAACACGTGAGGGAAGTGAGGATATATTCTCTACCTATTTCTCATACCGACCAAGCAAAAAACACAGGGTTTCATCATAAAAAGTCAAATGTCATTTCTAAGGTGTTTAAAATTTGTATTATAACTGCTCTGAATTTTGAATTAGCCCTTCTACAGACTCAGCAAGCAGTCGGCTCTGCCCTGCAAGCTACTGTATGCAAAACTTGGGGAGGCAGTTCTTTGTGCATTTAGGACTAGTGCAAGAGTGACCAAGGGATGAAAAACCTCCAGCACCCTACTCTCCACTGGAGTGGTTTTTTTACCTGTAGATCTTACAAGCTACTTTTAAAGAGTGGGAAAAAGACAGTTAAGAAAAACAGCCTTGTGGAAGGGATTTTGAATCACCAAACATCACGAAACAAGAGGCTACACACATCCAACAAAAATCCCGGGGAGCAGGTCTTACGGATTAAAAACTGCACGTGTGCATCACTGCCCTCTAGTAATTGCAACAGCCGAGAATCACAGTCGCTACTGCACTTACAAGCAGCAGTGATTGTGAGTATTGTACGGACTGAGAAGGAACCTAATTCTGCACTGAAGAGTTTACGGTGTAAATAGAGCAGAGGGAAGGCACAGAGAAAGGGCTCAGGCAAACAAGAGAGGTATCTCAAGCCATGCCAGGCACACTATCGTTGTAGCTGCCTAACTCTTTTCCTTCATTAATAAACAAGCCCTGTGTTCCTCCACAATGATTCACTGTTCCCACAAGCGGGGAAGCCAAAGCCTTTCTGTCAACTGGCCCCACCGATTTCTTTCACCCCGGAGGGCGCCCACACACGAGAATCACAAAATGGCTGATCAGAAGCCGCCTCACTTCATGGCCACAACTCAAGCGGGGACCAGCTCTCCAAGACACAGCAGCCTTCAGGGCCAGCCCTGCCCCTCGGAACACTCCCCGTTCCCCCACAGCGGGGGCAGTCCCGGGGCCACGGGCCACAGCGGGTTGAGGCAGAGCCGCTGCAGATGCAGGCCGCAGCCGTCATGGCCGTCGTGGCAGGCCTCACGGCCAGCAGGCCTTCTCCAGCCACACCAGCCAAAGGGCAGGAAGGAAACAAAGCGGTGTCTGCGTCCCTGGGAATGGTCCGTGGGCTGCTGCAGCACACAACAGCTCTTTTCCCTTCCCTTCTTTCCCTTCCATGAAGGAGGAAGAAATGAAGGGGATCATTTTGCCCGATTTCCCCTCAGGTACAAGTAAGGGCTAAAAGTCTCATGAAGAAGGTTTTAGCCTTTAAAGAAATAGCTGAGAAAGTTGTAATGTTGCAAGGGAGCTTAAACCTCATATCCCTCAATGTCAAAGGAACAATAATAATGTGTGGAGGTCAGACTGAGACAGATCATAGAACGGTAGGGTTGGAAGGGACCTTTAGAGACCATCTAGTCCAACCCCCCAGGTCAATCTGCTGCCTGCAGATGGTTGTCCTGCTTGAGTTTTGCTGTATTTTATAGTACTTTAACTATTTGCCCTGCCTATAGGTGAAGTACCATAATCCATACACTGCTGGGCAGAGTCTGACCCGTGAGATATCCCTGTTTGTTTTCTTTCCTGCTAGGTGGGCTTGCATGTTGAAACACTAGTCTGGCTTCTGCATGTGATACTGAAACCACTTTTATTTGTGCTTTAAACAGGCAAGACAAAAAAGTGATTGCCTACACAGATCCTTAATAATTGTCACATGTATAGTTTTCACACGTGGAAAGGTGTCTCTTCCTAGATAACACTGTCTTTGAAACCAGTTGTGCAGATGAAAGGTTAAGTCCTCATTCTTCTAAAAGCATATACTAACGAATTTTGAGCTAAGGCAAGAACAAACAGGCAGCGCCATGTTTTCTTGTAAATCAATTTATAACCTAGGAAAGCACATTCCTCGGTGACAAGTTTGCATTGGGAAGGAATTCACACTTACAGCTGTAACGAAAAGAAGTGCTTGCAGAAGTTTTTAAGCATCGCAGTCAAGAGATTTTGATCCGACAACGTTTTTCTCCTCACGTCCTGAGAGCACCTGTATTCTCCAGTGAGAGCAAAGGGTCCCCAGAAGATCACAAGCAAGATTCGGGTTACAAAAAGCAACAGAAAGTGTTGTGGGAGAAACAGAGTGAATTAAGCGCATACAGACTGTACTATCAGATCCTACATTACTGCGCTGAAAACGGTTGCACAAATGCATCTAGTATACAAAGCACAGAGTGTATTTATGCTGAACAGGCATCGTGATCCTCCAACACCAAGAAAATTCGTCTGTGTTAATGTCCTCAAGTAATATAAATTGCTTGCGTCAACAAACACAGAACAATTAGCTTGTTACCCTTAAACCGAGTTTAAAATAAGCAAATTGTTTGATGACTTTGATGTTTTCCACCCAAAATGTGCTGGCTAATTTTTCCATTCCAGTTCCCATTCCAATCTTTTAACTGCCTTAATCTCCTGCCCTCAGATGTTGACCTCCTAAGAACAGAGGTCATAGGTTAGCACAGACAGACCTCAAAAGATCTGGACTATCAATTCATGCCTGAAAGATTTCTCTTCCACAAAAGAACGACTAAAAAAGCAAATTCCAAAATCCAGCTCCACAGGCTGTGTAAAATAGAAACTTGTTGATGTGTTACTTTCAGAAATATTCTTAGAAGGTTGTATCTGAACAATATGAATTGATTTCTGCAGGACACAAAACTGACTAAAACCAGTGGCATCGACACGATGACCGAACCTCAAAGCTAAAACAGGAAAGCTCTAGACATGAGAGGATGAAGAGTGAGCATCTTTAACCGCAGACGTGTGAGTGTTTTAAATGTTTCTAATCTCTATGTCTCAAAAGAGTATTTTTCCCAAGTCAGGCATTTTTAAACACCATTTTTGTTTTCCTGTAAGCGTGCAAGTCTGAGCTCAGCTAACCTGGAAAATGAGGCAGCACCAGTTTATACAGACTTTACTGATTGTTAGTGAGACTACCACCTCGTTTTCCTGCCATCATCAGCCATACAGCAGATTCCTTGCTGCTTGTCTGATCAATGAACACTAAGCTCTCGTTAAAAAAACCTACCAGATGTTTCTTTTCTAAAGCATAAATGAAATGTATAGATTGTAAAAGTGAGTTAGAAATACAGAGAAACAACAAGAACAAAATGTTAGAGAGAATAACTTCTGAGCTCCAAGTAAAATGTGCACAATGTATGTAAGTACAAACATCCTAAAAGTGGAGTAACAATACCCCCACAGTTAACAACATAAAGTCGCGTTGAACTGTTTAACAAAGCAAGTTAGAACGCTCTGTGGAGTCTCTTTTTTTGACTTAGGAAACTGAAGTGCTCAGCACACTTGAAGTGATTATTAAAAGGAGATGCAGGCATGTTACGATGTGAGCAGCAAACCAGGGTTCCCCAAAAATAAGTCAAAGCACAACTGCATGGAAAGATACGCCCCATCAGCAGGAAATTAAACGTTTCTCATACACTCACTGGAACGTTTCACAACAAACAACTTGGGAAAAGGGGTATAAAGAAAACGAAACCTTTAAAAAGGTAAAGAGCCAGGCTTACATCTGAGCTACACACAGTTTCTAATCCTGTTGCCAACTAGGGAGGATTCCCTCCTGTTAATGGAAGAAGTAACACTACAGAACAACTCATCTCAGGATGCACAGACTGAAACACTCTATTGTGTTGTTTCACATCATCAGTTCAGCACAGCAAAAATGCAGAGGTGCTAATTTTAAACATCAGCAAATCTGGAACTGAATCTGAAACACTGAACCATCTCAGCTTTTCTTGTCTGTCAAAAGATAAGGCATTTCTCACTAAAGAAATAAAAGCATTCTGGCTGATGCAAAGGCTGTTGTAACCGTCCCTGCAGACAATGGAATAAGAGCAGTCTGTAGTTTGCTATTGTTTTCAGAGCTGTCTGAAGTAAATTGCATGCTTCGCATTTAAAATGTCCAACAGCTAAAAGAGTAAAAACTCCAAGTAACTTCTAGGCTACAGAAAGCTATTCAGCACAAGACCAGCACAATTTAGACCTGGTTTTGTCCTTTCAGCTATTCATTGTAAAAACACTAGTGCCAGGAGACTCAACACCAACATGGTTATAAATGAATGGAGATCAAAGGAAAGAAATTGTTTGGCTCACTCCCATATTTCATAGTGACCCTTCACAACTCCTTCCTCTTCACCTGTTCCCCTGGTCTGTTGCTGAGCAAACCCAGGTCCCTCTGCTCCATCAGTGACGCTGGCCTCGGCTCCCTGTTTCTCCAGCTTGGCCGTGACCACCTTTGTTCTCTCTTGCACACATTATGTGCAACTTCTCCTGTGAAATCAGTCTCTTCATCCTCATCTTACAGTGTCCCAGCACAGCTTAAAGGACAAACATGTCCAAATCCCCAAGCCCAGCTGCTTGTAGGAGGAGGTTTCAGGCTAATTTCTACTCATTACTTACAAACTCAGCACTCAAAAGACAAGGAAATAGTCTGCACTGTAGTAACAGCCTGTGAACCAACACATGAGTTCTCCTCTATGGCATTTTATCTCTTGCTGCACAGAATAGAAGACAGTTATTGTATATTTCTTCAACTTACTCAATTCAGTGCTCGGGCCCCCAGCTAAACCCCGAGCACAACACAGCAGTACTGACTTTGAGGCTCTCACTACAATCTTGTCATGCATGGCCCACGTTCATTACTTTGCACGGGCTCTATGAAATGGTGTGGTTTCACTGGCCCCAATGAAATGCACAAGACTCTAGAGCAGCAGGAAAATAAACCAAAAGTCAAAATAATCTTCCAGAGGAGCCTTATTCTAGGTGCCCAGTTTGAAACAGTAAAGTCCACAGAGCACTGTAGTGTTTTATAGGATCTGATACGTTTAGGGCAAAGCTCAAACTGAGCAACTGTTACATTTGGGAGCATGTGGCTGTTCTGCAAAACAAACTCCAGATGTATCACGTGTGTCTCCCAGTAAACAAGGAACACACAGTAAGCTCACTCCTGCAGAAAGCCCCATTTCAGACCAACCACCCCAGATCCACTGGCTGATCCCCAGCCTTCCCAGGGCTGTCAGGCAGGAGCTGACATCCCACCTCTTGAGCTCCTCCTGCATTAGCTCTTGCCCTGCAGCCAAAGCAGAGGAAACTGTGTTTCGACCCCTGTTTGTGCCCTGGGGGGATTCAGGCTTTTCTTCCCTCCTTGAAGACTGCCTTAACTAACAGCTTCTGAGGTGATCCTTTGGAGCCTGGGGAAAACCAGGTGGTTCTCCTATTGACACCATTTTCAGTGCTCTGTTCTCCCCTCCCCAAGTCCCTCCCTTCCCTCTCCTTAATTTCCCCTCTGTTTGTGTTTTTCTGTATTCCTGCTCCATCCTAATCTTCTCTCTATCCGTTGTCCTTCCTGTGACTCTGCCAGTGGGATCAGGGACATCACAGGAGCATTTCTATTTCAGCTTCACCGTCTCTTCTCTGAACAGCTTCCCAGAACCAGAGGAAACGACTGCAAAGTCCCACTCAGCCCTGCTACGTCTGGATGGAGGCTGTGCCACTGCTGTGCAGGGCTGACTTAAACTGGTGCTTCCCTCCCCCCCCCCAAATAAACCTACCTTTCCTGAGGCAAATAAGCTCTTAAACCCACGATTTCTTTCAAGACATAGCCTATGTCTTATTACCTGCATCAACAGCAGCCCGTAGGTGTATTCAGGGGGGTGTGCACGGTGGGAAGAGCAGTAGCATGCCTGCACCCCCACCACGGGGATGACTACCTCCATGACACATTCCTCTTACATAATGAGCTTCTTGACAAAATGAGACGCTGAAGTAAACTCACATTTTCCAATGATTCA
This sequence comes from Colius striatus, assembly GCF_028858725.1. Lineage (NCBI taxonomy): Eukaryota > Metazoa > Chordata > Aves > Coliiformes > Coliidae > Colius > Colius striatus. The sequence continues at coordinate 1,149,686 of NW_026908529.1, forward strand.
TATTTCAGTAGGTTTGATCTTCAAGTGTCAAGGACAGAAACATGAAGCCGCAGCTAATAAAAGAAACAGCTGGAATGATATTACTGTACAGACTTTACTCATTTGAAGTTAAAGGGCTCCAGAACTTTTATTCCTTCTGAAGAGCTTCACATGCATCAACAGCGATAAATCAGAGAGGCAACGCTGTGGGAATACCTGATTTAGCAGCTATGTTGTAATTCAGTTTTCTCCCACTTTCAAGTTGTTGGGGTCTTTCTCAACAGGCCAAGACGTGTAACAATTGTTCCACCCCCTGGCATCGCCACTATAATCTTTCCTTGGTGTTACATATTTAGCATGTGCTTTGAGGATATTTGTTAGGTGAGGCTGGAGAGCAACATATCAAGGGAAAGTAACGACATGCAACTGTTTTCCTAAAATAAGAGAGGTCTGGGGTTTAGTTATTTACACTGGGTATTGTTTGTAGTAAAACACAGCCCAGACTGCATCTTTTTAACAGTTCATCCTGCAAGTAGTTTTGTTTCCAGTTCACTGAGAGCTGGAGCGAGTCAGGTAAGCATAAAGCAGCACAGCCTGCAGTCAGGGTCAGCACCAATCTAAGAAACCTTTTGAAATAATGCCCTCTCCCTACCCCTTTCAAAGCACAGGCTTCACTGAGCTGGGCCCTGAAAATGTATGTACTTTTCTGTTTATTCTTGCCCACTTGAAAGCAGTGTATTAGCATAGTGGCAAGAAACTAACCAGCAAGGGAAACGTTCACTAAGGTGGCAGATGCCAGTCGGATCAGGTAGTCCTGCAGAGACAGAAATGCTTTTAACATACATGCCACTGAAGTTTTTTATCACCTCTGTCAAACTGACCAAAGTTCTCAGTTCCTTCGTGCTTCTAAATCCCTTCAGATATGGTGAATCGTTACTGGAGACAAGGCTCCAGTGCCATCGCTTCGTGTACCACTACACCACACCTCACCACAGCAAGGGCCTCAATATATATGCCGGTGCTTCATTGTAAGTGAGAGAAGGCTCCTCTCTCGACGACAGAGGGTGAAATACTCCAAAAACACGAGGCCTGAGGAGACATCTGATTAAAGGAAACATTCCGCACTCCAAACCCAGTGTATGTGCTTAAGAAACCCATCTGCTGCGCAGGGACTGTTTTACTCTACATGAGGCTGCGCACAAACGACACCTTCCTACTCCCTTCATCTGTTCCTTGCACGTTTTCAGAATGGCATCTACTCACTCTAGCACTGAATTTGGATTCCTTATTATAAACACTGTGAAAAATGTGTACAGGCATGCAGACAGAAAACAAGGACAACTTTATTCAGGCTCTACTCTGTTCTTAACACAAGCTCGCAGCAAAGAAAATTAGGCTTGGCTGTTGCTTGGTCTTGTTTCAGCACAGAAACCTGCCTTCACCCAAAGCATGTGAAGAGCTCCTTTGGAAGGCACCTCTGATGGGAAGGAGGAGTCTTTATTTCAAGTGACCATGTGGTGGATTTGGTAGATTTGAAAACTAAACAGTGTTCTCTGCATTGAAGCTTTGGCATGGGATTTCCTCCGGGTCTTCTGAAAGATAGTCCCTTGCTCCAGCATTCAAGTGCTGATCTCTGGGCCCTGCAGTCTGGCTCCTGACTGTTGGAGCTATGGAAACAGGCAGGAAGACAAATCTATTCTCTCTTGAGGAAAGTAACTCCTAATGCTGTGTGCTGGACCTGGGGAGAGAGTCTGCTGCAGACAGGCGAGGCTTCCCCACTTGTGCTCTCACTCTGGGGCACTATTCTAGCGCAGCTCTTCACCTGTCACTTCCAGAAGACTGAAGGTTATCTCCACCCTAGGCTGGAGATGACATCATGCCAAACACTGTATGGTCCATACAGACTGGGTGCTATACACACAGGAAAAACTGTTTCAGTGCTGAGATGAGGGAGCCCTGGCCCAGGCTGCCCAGGGACAGTGTGGAGGCTCCTCTCTGGAGGTTTCCAAACCCACCTGAACACGTTCCTGTGTGACCTGATCTAGGTGAACCTGCTTCTGCAGGGGGGCTGGACTGGATGATCTCTAAAGGTCCCTTCCAACCCTACCACTCTATGACTCAGTGGTAGTTGTTTTGTCTTTCCTCCCTTATGCCCTCTTCCTTTCATCTTTTAGTGGAATAAATGCTTGGTCTTGGAGATCTGATTCTATTCTCATCAGGCTGGATGGACCAAGTCCTGCAAGCACACTGTATGTTTGGTATGCAGGAAGGGCTGAGGCTGCTGAGCTCTTAAACACAGGTGGATGATGCAGATTTTAACAAGGGCTGTCTAATGAATACATGCAGTAACACTTTTCAGAGGCTTCTAACTTAGACTTGGATGGGTTTGCACAAAGAAAAGGAAAGATTAACCCCTTGCCCTAGAGATTCACCTTCAAGCCAGCTTTCAAGCCTCCAATCCACAGCATCTAGCAGCAGCTATTTTTAAGAGCTACCTATTTTTAACCCCTCTTTTGAGCCCTCTGGTTTTGTCCCACTCTTGGAAAAAACTGAGCTGTTGATAAACTTCCCAAGAAGTTGTCAGCCTGAAAAACAGAGCAAATATGTGTCCCTAACTGACTGTATTCCAGCAAAGATATCACGAGTACTGGAGCAGCACAAAGCTCTCAGGCTTCTTGGCTTTTGCCTTTTTTCCCCCTTTGTCCTTAAATCTAGCAACATTTTGCTGCTCCTATTACAAGCAGTTCCCACTAGGTTTGTGGCTTATTGTGGCCAATAACATCATGCAAGAAAGCACATCTCAGACTTGTATTTCTCCCCCTTTCTAGCCTATTGTCTAAGTGTGCAGATTACTCACAGCATCAGTTCTGCACAAATCATCTCCAGTGTCGGTTGAGGATCCGAGAGGAAGCTGCATCCTGCAGCTCAGATACTTAACACATCCCTGAATTGTCTTTTGTGGCTCAAGTGTTGATACTGAAGAAATGCCTGAGCTATACCTCCCTATTTCTTACAGTCTCTCCTTAAATGCACAGTGCTGCTGGAAAGGGGTTAGTAGGCCAGAGGGACCTCATTTCACATGGCAGTTTGCATGGAAGGGAACACAGCTACAGCGGTCTCTGCAGTCCATAAGCCCCTGGAAGGAGGAATGAAACATCCACCCGAATCACTGTGAAGCAAGGAAAAAGCAAACAGCCACAAAAATGCCCTATGCTTGGAAAATGGGAAAAGCAGGAATGAAATCCAGAAGTAGAAGAATTCTTAGCATCTCAAACCAGGTGAAATGAGTCAGGAGGGAGGAGGAGGAGGAGGTATTCATGCTTTACCTTCTGAAATCCCAGCCCTGAGTAAGTTCCTTTGAGGAAATCACTGTAGAAGCCATGCAACTTCTGCAGTACTTCTGTGCCAGCTTCCTCTTTAGAAAACAGCAGAGCTGGGAACACAACCTGTCTTGGAGAGCAGCTGGAAAGTTCGGCCCTTTGACAGTGACATTACTGACCCCGTTCTGTGCCAAAGGCTGTGAGTGCCCAAACTTGTGCTTTGTTCCTCTGCTCAGCTGGGCACTCTCCCTTGGTCTGTCCCCTGTTTTGCCCTGGTGCTGTTCAGGACCTGTCTGAAGTAGGTCCCTGGGGCTGGCCAAGTGCAGGAGTGGACGTGTCCGCTGTGTTGCAGTTACGTGTTACCACCAGCCCAGCCTTGCTTCCCAGCTCTTGGGTGGCAGGACTTTCCCCATCTGCCTTGGTCCCATCCATCTGTTAAGAACGGTTTCTATGAGCTTCTCTCATTCTGGTAACAGTTCAGGGCTCTCCTTTCCAGCTCATTCCACTCCCCTTATTCACATCTCCTTACCCACATCGGCTCAGCTGGAGCTGTAGGAGGCTCTTAAGCATGAACCAGCAATGTGCCCTCGTGGGCAAGAAGCCAATGGCAGCCTGGGATGCATCAAGAAGAGTGTGGGCAGCAGGTCAAGGGAGGTTCTGCTCCTCCTCTACTCTGCCATATCTACTGAGGCCTCATCTGGAGTCCTGTGTCCAGTTCTGGGCTCCTCAGCTCCAGAGGGACAGGGAAGTGCTGGAGAGAGGCCAGCACAGGGCCACCAAGATGATCAAGGGTACAGAACATCTTTCATATGAGGAAAGGCTGCGGGACCTGAGGCTGTTCAGTCTGGAGAAGAGGAGACTGAGGGGGGATCTCATTAACATTTATAAATATCTAAAGGGTGGGTGTCAGGAGGTTGGGACATCCCTTTTTTCTACAGTAGCTAGCAATAGGACAAGGGGTGATGGGATGAGGCTGGAACACAAAAAGTTCCATTTAAACATAAGAAAAAACTATTTCAGAGGATCACAGAACTTCTTCAAGCCATGAGAGGCAGAGAGCAGGCGGTGCAAGCCGGACTGCTGCATTGGTACACAAAGCCCAGCTCTCAGGACTAACCTGAAAGGTGTAAAAGATTATTACCATTCCTCAGCCCATCAGGCATCAAAACATAATTAATCAATTACACACATCTCAACCCTGAGTGCACCACTTACCCTTTCCTCTGTCTAAAACCACGGATGCACAGTTTAAAAGCCCCCTGCACACACGAGCCTCTAGCACGCACAGCTCCCACCTAAGCAGGACGTTACTTCACCTGTTTTCAGCCTGACCACTCTTCTAACAGCAATATTTGCAAATCAGTTTTACGTTCCTTTGCAGGCTGCCTCTAATTCAATAAAAGCTTCTGTAGTAAAACCAGTGGAGGGGATGATTTATGTAGTCCCGTAGACAACAGCTTCAGGGGTTTAACCGAACGCCCGAGTTCCACGTAAGAGCCCGTACACAGGAGGGTTTGTCTTCACAAATGGATACATGATCAAAACAGACTTTCAATAAACACTTGCAAAGCAAAAAAAAAGGGAAAAGGGGTGGTGGGGGGAAGGAGGAATAGCAAAGTAACATAATTACCTATCTCCCTTTGGTTTTCTTTTTTGTACTGTCTTCCCTTTGGGTCGTCTTTCACTTCCTAAGCAGGGGCTCCCTCCAGGGCCTGTTACCCGTATTGATTCAAGGCCGTTGGAAGATTTCTTAAAAGTAAATTCCACTGGTTCTCCTTCTTTTAGGCTTCTAAATCCTTCCATGTAAAGCTTGCTCTGTGAATAGGAAAAACACTCTCGGTTACCATTGCCTTAAAACAGTATTTACATTCATAAACAACAGGACAAATTATCCCTGCCTGCGCTCCTAGAACACACACAGGCTGAGTAACAGCTTCCTCTGTGTGAACTAGAGCGGGTGAGACTACAAATTACAGCCTTGAAAACACTCTTCAACACTAAACAAGTAGCAGGAACCCATTTTCGGTCTCAGCAAAAATGAAACACCACTTTCCTGTCCTGTGGTGAAGGCTGTAGATGTCAGGAGCAGAGAATATGCCAGGTTCTGAAACCCCCACATCTGACAGCCACCAGGATCTGAGCTTCTAACAGTATGGTAAGAGAGCAAACGTTCATGTCAGAGCTCATTCCTTTATGATCAGAATGATCACAGCTTGTATTCCTTGTATTTGGGACACGGCTGTGCTGCTCTACCAATGAATAAGGGATGCAGTGAGTACGAGCAGCAGAAGGAAGGCACTCAGAACAAAGCCCACCAGAACGGGCAAGTCAAAGATCCCTAGTGAGCTGCTAGTTCAGAACCCTCCAAAAATTACCAAGTCAGCATGATTTAGTTATGAATTTGCATTTTCAACCACAGAAAAGGAAACTGTTATCATCAGAGAAAGTGAAACACACTGGTAACTCTTCTGATATTACACCGTAGCAGCAAAGCCTCGGGCAAGCTGAGGTTCACAGCAGCTCACCACTGATTCTGATGCCTCAGTTCCTCACAAATTACATACAGCAGCAAGTCTGCATCCCAGCATAAACCTGACGAATCAAGCTCTCACATAAAAGGCTCGCCGAGTTAAACGAGCTAGGTTTGGGTGTCAACTGCCAGACACTTGCAGTTTGTGCAGGACAGCTGTGAAATGTTTTCTCTCTTTGCTCGACAACTCTCCGTGGCAAAGAGAAAAATGTGTCCTGGCCAACTCTCACTCCATTTTCCAGCATTCAACAAGGGAATCTTATCTGGATGTGCCATCCCACTCCTGGCTCTAAGTAACATCTACCACCCAACAAATGCGACCGGGGATTGTATCCAAACCAGAGGGCAATCCCTGACATGCGCACCCTGCAATCATGTTGTGAGTGTTTCACGTTGTTTCAGTGGAGCACAAGAACTGACAGCTACAGCATTCACAGCTCACACACAAAGAGGGAGCTGGTCTCTTCGCAAGGATGCACAGAGAACAGGCCAGGAGGCAACAGGCTTGAGCTGATTCAGGGGAAACTCTATCCAGACACGAGGAGACGTTGCTCACTATGAGAGGAATTAAACCCAGAGAAGGAGCGTGGCTCCCTTTGCTGGAAATAGCTCAGATTCAGCTTGGCAGGGCACTGAATAACCTAAAGACCCTTCCTTGCTTTCAGTAAAAGGCTGGAGCAGGCAATCTCAAAAAGCCCCTTCCAACCCAGACTTTCTGTGAGTCAGGTTTCTCAACTGGAATGGGAAAGCAGGATTCCAGACCCCACTTCCACAGCAGAGTTACCTCCGGGGACCTCTGCCATTTAACTCCCCCGTGGCTTTCTGAAGATGGACAACACTGCCAAGTCCACTTCCCACAGCACAAAGACTGACTTCAAAATGATAAAACCACCAGGAATATTCATTCTAATGAAACCATGTTCACCTTTGCTTCCAAAAGCCCCGAGTACCAGACCAGGTGACTTCTCACTGCTCCAGCAGCCACTATTCATAACACATCAACCACCACCAATGCTGCTCTGACTGAGCCAAAAAGCAAGCAAGAACACAGCTCTGTTGGTTAGGACCAGGGCTGTTTTGTCCACTGGTTAGGACGTGGCTCTTCTAACAAACACAACAGTGTGAAGCATGAGACAAACAGCTGACTTCTCTTTGAGTGGTATTTAAAAGGCAAGGGAGAGTCCGTGGGAGGACACAACCGTGAAAGCAGAAGTGTGTGGTGTCTATTCCATCAATCATGAGCCTGGCTGGTTTTCTACGTGAAAATATCACGTATGAAAAAGGAAATGTGCAAAATTTGTCCCTAATACAACTGAAGGATGGTAATTCTACACAGAGCAATGAGACCAAGTACCCAGGCAAGCAGGATTACTTCAAGCAAGCCCTCCACTTTGCAATGTCTGTGTGGCAATAAGAGGATCTTTGTCATCCCAGCTGGGAATACGCCCAAAGAACACATCCCCACTCCTCCACTGAAAATGCAGATCCTGCCTGTCCTGTGGGTCCATCTCTAGGTCCACCCATACCTCTTCAGTCCTTCAGCAGAGAAAACCTTGTTAAAACGAAATTACTGAACAAGTACTTTGTCCCAAACTCAAAGGTACATTAAATGTTCCACAATGGTGACAAGTCAGATGGGTGCTAATCACAAGGGGAACCTCAAGCAGACAAACCTTTCTTTCTCAGTAACACCAGTCATGGCATATGTGCTTTTGTCTTTTTGCGTAATTACACCTTAATAAAGACACAGTTAAGCCTCAGCAAGACTTTGCAGTCTCTCTGAGTTTCACTCTTATAAAACAAAAGGCTGACACTTGACAGGCACAAAACATGATGTCCTCTACTTTGCTTCAAAGGAAAGTGTTTAAAATGCAATCTCAACCATAGAATCACAGAATGGTAGAGGTTGGAAGGGACCTTTAGACATCATCCAGTCCAACCCCCCTGCAGAAGCAGGGTCACCTAGATCAGGTCACACAAGAACGTGTCCAGGTGGGTCTTGAAGCCCTCCAAGGAAGGAGCCTCCACACCCTCCCTGGGCAGCCTGGGCCAGGGCTCCCTCACGGAAACACTGACACAGTTTGTTCTTATGTTTAAGTGGAACTTTTTGTGTTCCAGCTTCATCCCATCACCCCTTGTCCTGTTGCTAGATACTATAGAAAAAAGGGATGTCCCAACCTCCTGACACCTACCCTGTAGATATTTATAAATGTTAATGAGATCCCCCCTCAGTCTCCTCTTCTCCAGACTAAACAGCCCCAGGTCCTGCAGCCTCTCCTCATATGAAAGATGCTCCAGTCCCCTGATCATCTTGGTGGCCCTGTGCTGGCCTCTCTCCAGCACTTCCCTGTCCCTCTGGAGCTGAGGAGCCCAGAACTGGACACAGGACTCCAGATGAGGCCTCAGCAGGGCAGAGCAGAGGGGGATAAGAACCTCCCTCGACCTGCTGCCCACACTCTTCTTGATGCATCCCAGGCTGCCATTGGCTTCTTGCCCACGAGGGCACGTTGCTGGCTCATGGTCAGTTTATTATCAATCCGGGCTCCCAGGTCTCTCTCTGCAGAGCTGCTCTCCAGCAGGTCACCCCCAGCCTGTGCTGGTGCAGGGAGTTGTACAGGGCATTATTAGTGCTCAAAAATGTTTTTCTTCTTCCCATTTTACCTCTGACAACAGGAGCTTTGTTTACAAACAAAACATTATCTTTACACGGGTGATTTTTAGTATTTTTAAAAGCCAAAGGAATGGAACAGTTTTGCTTTCACAAATTCTGTTATGCCAGGGTACTTTTTTTGTATGTTTTTTCCCCCAGCACTTCTAACACCACAAAATGCTGCAAATACCCCATTCCAAATGACTCGCACAGCACCCTCCTTGAATACACACCAACAGCTTTCCAGCGTTACAGACGGATTTGGTGCTGACTTCTTGTGTAAATGCTGTTAGCCAGCTCAATAGATTCTCTGAGGTTGCAACAACAATTCAAAGCCACAGTGGAAAAGCAGCATTTGGAATCCAGCAAAACAAATGTAAAACCCGAATCCTCCTTAACTTGTCTGCAGCGCCGCGACAAAAAATGTCTGCAGAGTTGACAATTCAATGTTGAGAGACCTAGCTCGGTATTTTCCTCACATTACTTAAACAAATAAACCCCAGACAATTAAAAGCAGCCAGAGTTTCAAGTCAGTGAACCATTTCTAGAGCCCTGAATGGGGTGTGTGGGCACGGCGCCAATGAACAAAGGGAAAAACCTGAAGGCAACGTGCTTTTCCTCCTTTCGCTCTCTTTCAGCTGTCAGAGGCTTTGCTGTTATTTTTACCAGCAGTCAATACAGTGATTTCAGGCTTGAGCTTTTTCCCTTTTTCACTTGACAGGGCCACTTCCAGTATCCCATTACTTCTCGCTATTTGAAGCCCGTAAGGTAAAGCCTCAGGCACCTCTGGTGTGAGCAACACCTTGGTTCAACGCTGTTTTGTGAGAGTATCACCAGTAACACAACCTAAGTGGGGAAAAAAAACCCCACCATCCCAAGTTCTTGGAAAGCGTTTGCTAAGAGAAAACAGAAATCAAACCACAACAAATAGAAACTGAGTGGACAAGGTGGCCCCAAAGAAAGGCACCTTGTAAGAGCGCTCACAACTCCCACCAAGCGCTAGGAAAGAATGGAAGTTTGGAGTTCAGGCTTATTACAGCTCCTGATGAGAGTACACTGCTATCACTAACGTGTGGGGAGCAGACAACAGGCTGCCCATAAGTGCCTCCTCACAACAGTCTTGCTATTTCCAGTCAGGGCTGTGAACAACTGCTGTCACAGTCATCCAGTCCTTTAGAGGAGGAAAGAAGCTATTCAGTGGCATTTTGCTTAGATCACTTATTTTCTGCATCTCTCATTTCTGCCCCTTCTTTCTCTGCTCAGGAAGAGACTGGCAAATCACAACCCTTGATACTCACAACTGCGTTATTTCATTGCATCTGTTTACCTCCAGCACCCTTCCCTCCGTTACCATCTTTAACATCTGAGACTTACACCAAGCAAAAGAGAACAGACACGTTTCCAGCACATGCAAGTAAAAAGAAGCCACAGCATTCAGCCTCACTGCCAGCATCCAAAAAAAGCTGCGAGTACCATTTTTCAGCACAGAAACAGATCCACAAGCCTCATCCTTTTCTCTGACCTGGGGAAAGCTCATGTGCACCACACAGGGTTCCACTCGCCTCACCTCTCCAGTCTGCTTTACCCTTTGACAAACAGATCTCCTCCTACAACTTCGGGAGAGCTGTTCACACGCAGCTATGTGCAGAATTCAGCTCCTAACAGACAAGCAAACTCTATTATTCATTCCATGCCGACTTACTGAAAGCCCAAATGACCATACTGAGACAAACTCACCCAGGTGAACATTCCTTGGATTTAACAGTGTTACAAAGGACCAACTGCTACTCTTCCTCTTTTTGTTTCCCATCTACAAGAAACCCAGTGGACAAGGCACGTTGCTGCACTGGGCATGGCTTGTCTTTGGAAAGCAAAATCGGGCTTTAGGACTTGTCATTTTGATACGACACTGACTCAAACACTTGACCCAAGCTTAGAAGGTGTATCAGGACAAAGCTGAAAAAGAGCAAGAGTGCATTTCCTTTTCTTTAAAGCCAGAACTGACAACAACAAGACAACAACAAAAAATCCCTAGGGAGTTCTCTCCATGGCATCTCAACAGAAAACAAGGGTCAAGTCCCTTCAAATCGAGGGGCACTACTTGGGACCATGAGAAGTTGCTGCTGCTGCTGCTGCTACTGCCACCAAGGTCCCCTAAACATTCACAGAACACAAGGGGTTAAACAGGATGGTCTCCTGATCCCACTCGGTAACACACATTCTCCCCTACACAACAGCCATCTCAATTACAGGTACATCCACTTCAATCTTAGCAGAGGCTTTTGAGAAATCAGCACAGAAACTGCACATTCATTGTCCTTTCCAGAGCTCTGAACCCCTTTCACCAGGAAAGGACGGTGGCAGTGGGAGCCGTGCTGGGTCATGGCTCTGCCCAGCACGGGGAGGGGACGAGCTTTGGTACTTTGTGGAGGTGAGAAGGAAAATGAACTGACTGTAAGGGGGATGTCTTAGTATCGTTAGTACCATATGGCAGCTTTAAAATGTGAAAGTATCCTTTGGTTCACAAGAGGAGTAACAGTCTCGATCTCACTTCCACGTGGGGTTTATCGGGTTTGTTTCCCAGTGAGATCTCTTGGTCGTTTTTCAAACACGTTTGGAAAAAAAGGGTTCTGGGGAGGAGTTTGGGAATGTTTGTGGATACTGTGCCTATTGCTTCACAGTAATGTCTTGGGGGAGTCGATCTGATGGGGAAAGAACAATTACGCTCCTAGATACGTAACACACCCACACACACGCGTGCACACTCACACACACACACACACACAGAGGAGGCAGAACGCAGCGCACCCTGCTCACGTGAAACTCTGCTTGGAGTGATTTGTCTATTAAAGAAAAAAAATATATATTCACAGTTCCTCAACAGTAGTTAAAATTCCAGGTCAGCTACTGATAATGAAAAATATTTCCCCTGTACTTGCATGAGGTAGACATCCCGAGAGGATAAAGGAAACGAAAAGTTACGACAAATACTTCTAAGTTTTTTTCCTTTTCTGCACAGAAGGCCCCTTTCTGCTGGGTTCCTCGGGCGATGCCGACAGCTTGCTCGATGAAGCCTCCTGCGGTGACTGGCCCGAGCGCTCCGAGACCTCCGGCCTGCCTTCCTGAGAGTGCGGTGGAGACAAGTAGCCGTGCGCTCCTCCCCCTTCTCTCGGGAACGCGGACGTGGAAGGCTGCGGCTCAGCTTCGTGTCTTCACTGAGAGCTGGCGGGCTGCTGCGAGACAGTTTTGTAGGGGCAGTTAGCCACCATGTGCATGATGCTCTGACAGTAATAGCACTTCCTTGGCTGCGGAGGTAGACTACATTCTTTAGCGTGGTGGTTGAGGCCACTGCAGTTGTAGCATCTGAAAACAAAGACAGACAGGCAACTGGTTATAAAATACAGCACCACAGAATCACAGCATGGTAGGTGCTGGAAGGGACCTTTAGAGACCATCCAGTCCAACCCCCTGACAAAGCAGGTCCCACCTAGATCAGGTCACACAGGAATGTGTCCAGGTGGGTTTGGGAACCTCCAGAGAAGGAGCCTCCACACCCTCCCTGGGCAGCCTGGGCCAGGGCTCCCTCACCTCAGCACTGACACAGTTTTTGCTTATGTTTCAATGGAACTGTTTGTGTTCCAGCTTCATCCCATCATCCCTTGTCCTGTCAGTGGATACAACAGAAAAAAGTGCTGCCCCAACCTCCTGACATTGAGATATTTGTCAATATTAATGAGATCTCCCCTCAGTCTCCTCTTCTCCAGACTAAACAGCCCCAGGTCCCGCAGCCTTTCCTCGTGTGAAAGATGCTCCAGTCCCCTGATCATCTTGGTGGCCCTGTGCCGGCCTCTCTCCAGCACTTCCCTGTCCCTCTGGAGCTGGGAGCTGACAGCTCAGGTTTTCTGTGTCAGGAAGGCTCAGAACCAGCAGGCACGGTGTCTGCTGGTGAAACAGCAGCGGCTCCTGCGTCCTTCTTGATGAAGGCCGAGCTACATTTGAGAATCTCTTTCCCAGTCCCTCGGCAGGTGCTCCCTTGCCGCCCCGGCGCCAAAAGCCCACCCGGTGCGTGCGGCTGGGAGCCCGTACCCGGGGCCGCCATCCCAGCTCCCCTCACAGCCGCACGGGCCGCCCCGGCAGAGGGCGACAGCCAGCCAGGCATCCATCCCGCCGCAGCGAGGCACCCAGCGCCGCACAGCCGCGGGGCCACGGCAGCAGGCGAGGCGATCCCAGCGCCGGCCTCTCCTCACACTGAGGCGATCGCCAGCGCCAGCCTCCTCACACTGAGGCGGTTCCCAGCGCCGGCCTCTCCTCACACTGAGGCGATCGCCAGCGCCAGCCTCTCCTCACACTGAGGCGATCAGCAGCCTCCTCACACTGAGGCGGTTCCCAGCGCCGGCCTCTCCTCACACTGAGGCGATCGCCAGCGCCGGCCTCTCCTCACACTGAGGTGATCAGCAGCCTCCTCACACTGAGGCGATCCCAGCGCCAGCCTCCTCATCCTGAGGCAATTCCAGCGCCAGCCTCCTCATCCTGAGGCGATCCCAGTACCAGCCTCCTCATCCTGAGGCGATCCCAGCGCCAGCCTCCTCATCCTGAGGCGATCACCAGCGCCAGCCTCCTCATCCTGAGGCAATTCCAGTACCAGCCTCCTCATCCTGAGGCGATCCCAGTACCAGCCTCCTCATCCTGAGGCGATCACCAGCACCAGCCTCCTCATCCTGAGGCAATCACCAGCACCAGCCTCCTCACACTGAGGCGATTGCCAGCGCCAGCCTTGCTCCTCACCCTGTGGCAGCTTCAATTCACCCTTGGATGGCTTCACCTGTATCGAGGCCATAAAGAAGAGACATGCAGAGTGGAGATACTGGCCCCAGATATAACCGTGTTCTAATGGACGTGCTGCTTTCAGCCAGGGAAACCCGAGCATGGTGTGGAGGGATGCAGTGCCCTGTCACGAGCCAGGCTCTCACCCATGGCCAGGTCCCCTGCCCCGGCCTCTGCCTCAGCCAAGGCAAGGGTCTGACACAAGCTTTTGCAGTGCTTGTGCTGCAGACGGTTCCTAACGGCACTTAGGTTTCAATTCAGAAGAAAATACATCAAGAGCTGGCAAAGAGTCATAACACAGGGTTGGTTGGTTTTCTCTTGAAAATGTGCAAGTGGTGGTTACTCGGGGTGCTGTCTTCAATGGGACACAGCTGCCCAGGAGCCACTCCAGCCCACACGGGCAAGGCAGGCCTCCTCCCTAGCGCTCAGACATGGCTGAAGTCCACAAACACTCTTCTCTTAGCCTTGTTAGCCAGTCTAACAGTCTTCCAGTTAGAGTCTGGAAGAAACCTCCAGCAATCCCTTATTGAACCCTCTTGCTATGTAACACGCACCAGGAATGCCAGTCCTTGGATTACATTAGTTCTAACCCATGATACCAACAACTAACTACATGCCTTTGGCATGGTGATTCTATGCCAGTGATGTTCAGCACTAAGCTCTCTATGGCTTCTGTTTCTTTGTTTTATTAAAGTCACACTGAAAGCATAGACATGGTACTGGAGAGAACTGAAACAATGATTTCTCTTTTCTAGCTTTCTCTTCACCATCAATGCACTTAAAAGTGGTTGCACAAATATTTAGCCCCGGTGGAATCAACTAAGGATTAAAACAGACCGTAGCTGTAACTAACTGCATGTACAAAACAGTGCACCATCTTCTGTCTCAAGCCCAATGGCAAAACACTTCAAATGCTCAAGATTCCTGGAAAGGAACAGGGCACTGTTTCACCCATTGTTCAGTGGTTGCTGCCAGTCTGTAGAAAATCAAGATGTCTAGTCCAGAATCTACCCACAGAATCTACCTTCCAAAGCGATGCTATTGATAAAACATGCATTGTTCTCAAACAGACTGCAAAATGGACATTGACATTTGCAAATCCACTATAGCAAATGATGCTTCAGCATCTCCCTCTTCAAATCTAACCATCAGCATCTTCAATATTAGCAAGACACTAGTCATCTTGACTTTAAGTAGGCCAACGACGAATAACAATAGCCCAATGGCATCTGCCAGTATTGCAAAACTTGCACACAGTCATTTCCTGTCAGACCTTTATAATCCTTATGGAAAGCATTAATTAAATGTAGCACACATTCCCCATAAATTAGTAAGCAGCAGAAAAACAAACCTTGCCATTCCCTGATAACTGTGATAATGTACTTCAAGTGACCTGGTTCCATTTCTATGTCACGTTGCACTTTGGAGCTTTGTGTGGTTTTTCCAGTGGAACCTGTATTCTCCAGTGAGAGCAAAGGGTCCCCAGAAGATCACAAGCAAGATTCGGGTTACAAAAAGCAACAGAAAGTGTTGTGGGAGAAACAGAGTGAATTAAGCGCATACAGACTGTACTATCAGATCCTACATTACTGCGCTGAAAACGGTTGCACAAATGCATCTAGTATACAAAGCACAGAGTGTATTTATGCTGAACAGGCATCGTGATCCTCCAACACCAAGAAAATTCGTCTGTGTTAATGTCCTCAAGTAATATAAATTGCTTGCGTCAACAAACACAGAACAATTAGCTTGTTACCCTTAAACCGAGTTTAAAATAAGCAAATTGTTTGATGACTTTGATGTTTTCCACCCAAAATGTGCTGGCTAATTTTTCCATTCCAGTTCCCATTCCAATCTTTTAACTGCCTTAATCTCCTGCCCTCAGATGTTGACCTCCTAAGAACAGAGGTCATAGGTTAGCACAGACAGACCTGAAAAGATCTGGACTATCAATTCATGCCTGAAAGATTTCTCTTCCACAAAAGAACGACTAAAAAAGCAAATTCCAAAATCCAGCTCCACAGGCTGTGTAAAATAGAAACTTGTTGATGTGTTACTTTCAGAAATATTCTTAGAAGGTTGTATCTGAACAATATGAATTGATTTCTGCAGGACACAAAACTGACTAAAACCAGTGGCATCGACACGATGACCGAACCTCAAAGCTAAAACAGGAAAGCTCTAGACATGAGAGGATGAAGAGTGAGCATCTTTAACCGCAGACGTGTGAGTGTTTTAAATGTTTCTAATCTCTATGTCTCAAAAGAGTATTTTTCCCAAGTCAGGCATTTTTAAACACCATTTTTGTTTTCCTGTAAGCGTGCAAGTCTGAGCTCAGCTAACCTGGAAAATGAGGCAGCACCAGTTTATACAGACTTTACTGATTGTTAGTGAGACTACCACCTCGTTTTCCTGCCATCATCAGCCATACAGCAGATTCCTTGCTGCTTGTCTGATCAATGAACACTAAGCTCTCGTTAAAAAAACCTACCAGATGTTTCTTTTCTAAAGCATAAATGAAATGTATAGATTGTAAAAGTGAGTTAGAAATACAGAGAAACAACAAGAACAAAATGTTAGAGAGAATAACTTCTGAGCTCCAAGTAAAATGTGCACAATGTATGTAAGTACAAACATCCTAAAAGTGGAGTAACAATACCCCCACAGTTAACAACATAAAGTCGCGTTGAACTGTTTAACAAAGCAAGTTAGAACGCTCTGTGGAGTCTCTTTTTTTGACTTAGGAAACTGAAGTGCTCAGCACACTTGAAGTGATTA
The DNA here is from genome assembly GCF_028858725.1 of Colius striatus. NCBI lineage: Eukaryota > Metazoa > Chordata > Aves > Coliiformes > Coliidae > Colius > Colius striatus. The sequence goes on from NW_026908529.1 coordinate 1,165,767, forward strand.
TTAAAAGGAGATGTAGGCATGTTACGATGTGAGCAGCAAACCAGGGTTCCCCAAAAATAAGTCAAAGCACAACTGCATGGAAAGATACGCCCCATCAGCAGGAAATTAAACGTTTCTCATACACTCACTGGAACGTTTCACAACAAACAACTTGGGAAAAGGGGTATAAAGAAAACGAAACCTTTAAAAAGGTAAAGAGCCAGGCTTACATCTGAGCTACACACAGTTTCTAATCCTGTTGCCAACTAGGGAGGATTCCCTCCTGTTAATGGAAGAAGTAACACTGGGTAACTACAGAACAACTCATCTCAGGATGCACAGACTGAAACACTCTATTGTGTTGTTTCACATCATCAGTTCAGCACAGCAAAAATGCAGAGGTGCTAATTTTAAACATCAGCAAATCTGGAACTGAATCTGAAACACTGAACCATCTCAGCTTTTCTTGTCTGTCAAAAGATAAGGCATTTCTCACTAAAGAAATAAAAGCATTCTGGCTGATGCAAAGGCTGTTGTAACCTTCCCTGCAGACAATGGAATAAGAGCAGTCTGTAGTTTGCTATTGTTTTCAGAGCTGTCTGAAGTAAATTGCATGCTTCGCATTTAAAATGTCCAACAGCTAAAAGAGTAAAAACTCCAAGTAACTTCTAGGCTACAGAAAGCTATTCAGCACAAGACCAGCACAATTTAGACCTGGTTTTGTCCTTTCAGCTATTCATTGTAAAAACACTAGTGCCAGGAGACTCAACACCAACATGGTTATAAATGAATGGAGATCAAAGGAAAGAAATTGTTTGGCTCACTCCCATATTTCATAGTGACCCTTCACAACTCCTTCCTCTTCACCTGTTCCCCTGGTCTGTTACTGAGCAAACCCAGGTCCCTCTGCTCCATCAGTGACGCTGGCCTCGGCTCCCTGTTTCTCCAGCTTGGCCGTGACCACCTTTGTTCTCTCTTGCACACGTATGTGCAACTTCTCCTGTGAAATCAGTCTCTTCATCCTCATCTTACAGTGTCCCAGCACAGCTTAAAGGACAAACATGTCCAAATCCCCAAGCCCAGCTGCTTGTAGGAGGAGGTTTCAGGCTAATTTCTACTCATTACTTACAAACTCAGCACTCAAAAGACAAGGAAATAGTCTGCACTGTAGTAACAGCCTGTGAACCAACACATGAGTTCTCCTCTATGGCATTTTATCTCTTGCTGCACAGAATAGAAGACAGTTATTGTATATTTCTTCAACTTACTCAATTCAGTGCTCGGGCCCCCAGCTAAACCCCGAGCACAACACAGCAGTACTGACTTTGAGGCTCTCACTACAATCTTGTCATGCATGGCCCACGTTCATTACTTTGCACGGGCTCTATGAAATGGTGTGGTTTCACTGGCCCCAATGAAATGCACAAGACTCTAGAGCAGCAGGAAAATAAACCAAAAGTCAAAATAATCTTCCAGAGGAGCCTTATTCTAGGTGCCCAGTTTGAAACAGTAAAGTCCACAGAGCACTGTAGTGTTTTATAGGATCTGATACGTTTAGGGCAAAGCTCAAACTGAGCAACTGTTACATTTGGGAGCATGTGGCTGTTCTGCAAAACAAACTCCAGATGTATCACGTGTGTCTCCCAGTAAACAAGGAACACACAGTAAGCTCACTCCTGCAGAAAGCCCCATTTCAGACCAACCACCCCAGATCCACTGGCTGATCCCCAGCCTTCCCAGGGCTGTCAGGCAGGAGCTGACATCCCACCTCTTCAGCTCCTCCTGCATTAGCTCTTGCCCTGCAGCCAAAGCAGAGGAAACTGTGTTTCGACCCCTGTTTGTGCCCTGGGGGGATTCAGGCTTTTCTTCCCTCCTTGAAGACTGCCTTAACTAACAGCTTCTGAGGTGATCCTTTGGAGCCTGGGGAAAACCAGGTGGTTCTCCTATTGACACCATTTTCAGTGCTCTGTTCTCCCCTCCCCAAGTCCCTCCCTTCCCTCTCCTTAATTTCCCCTCTGTTTGTGTTTTTCTGTATTCCTGCTCCATCCTAATCTTCTCTCTATCCGTTGTCCTTCCTGTGACTCTGCCAGTGGGATCAGGGACATCACAGGAGCATTTCTATTTCAGCTTCACCGTCTCTTCTCTGAACAGCTTCCCAGAACCAGAGGAAACGACTGCAAAGTCCCACTCAGCCCTGCTACGTCTGGATGGAGGCTGTGCCACTGTTGTGCAGGGCTGACTTAAACTGGTGCTTCCCTCCCCCCCCCCAAATAAACCTACCTTTCCTGAGGCAAATAAGCTCTTAAACCCACGATTTCTTTCAAGACATAGCCTATGTCTTATTACCTGCATCAACAGCAGCCCGTAGGTGTATTCAGGGGGGTGTGCACGGTGGGAAGAGCAGTAGCATGCCTGCACCCCCACCACGGGGATGACTACCTCCATGACACATTCCTCTTACATAATGAGCTTCTTGACAAAATGAGACGCTGAAGTAAACTCACATTTTCCAATGATTCATATTTCAGTAGGTTTGATCTTCAAGTGTCAAGGACAGAAACATGAAGCCGCAGCTAATAAAAGAAACAGCTGGAATGATATTACTGTACAGACTTTACTCATTTGAAGTTAAAGGGCTCCAGAACTTTTATTCCTTCTGAAGAGCTTCACATGCATCAACAGCGATAAATCAGAGAGGCAACGCTGTGGGAATACCTGATTTAGCAGCTATGTTGTAATTCAGTTTTCTCCCACTTTCAAGTTGTTGGGGTCTTTCTCAACAGGCCAAGACGTGTAACAATTGTTCCACCCCCTGGCATCGCCACTATAATCTTTCCTTGGTGTTACATATTTAGCATGTGCTTTGAGGATATTTGTTAGGTGAGGCTGGAGAGCAACATATCAAGGGAAAGTAACGAAATGCAACTGTTTTCCTAAAATAAGAGAGGTCTGGGGTTTAGTTATTTACACTGGGTATTGTTTGTAGTAAAACACAGCCCAGACTGCATCTTTTTAACAGTTCATCCTACAAGTAGTTTTGTTTCCAGTTCACTGAGAGCTGGAGCGAGTCAGGTAAGCATAAAGCAGCACAGCCTGCAGTCAGGGTCAGCACCAATCTAAGAAACCTTTTGAAATAATGCCCTCTCCCTACCCCTTTCAAAGCACAGGCTTCACTGAGCTGGGCCCTGAAAATGTATGTACTTTTCTGTTTATTCTTGCCCACTTGAAAGCAGTGTATTAGCATAGTGGCAAGAAACTAACCAGCAAGGGAAACGTTCACTAAGGTGGCAGATGCCAGTCGGATCAGGTAGTCCTGCAGAGACAGAAATGCTTTTAACATACATGCCACTGAAGTTTTTTATCACCTCTGTCAAACTGACCAAAGTTCTCAGTTCCTTCGTGCTTCTAAATCCCTTCAGATATGGTGAATCGTTACTGGAGACAAGGCTCCAGTGCCATCGCTTCGTGTACCACTACACCACACCTCACCACAGCAAGGGCCTCAATATATATGCCGGTGCTTCATTGTAAGTGAGAGAAGGCTCCTCTCTCGACGACAGAGGGTGAAATACTCCAAAAACACGAGGCCTGAGGAGACATCTGATTAAAGGAAACATTCCGCACTCCAAACCCAGTGTATGTGCTTAAGAAACCCATCTGCTGCGCAGGGACTGTTTTACTCTACATGAGGCTGCGCACAAACGACACCTTCCTACTCCCTTCATCTGTTCCTTGCACGTTTTCAGAATGGCATCTACTCACTCTAGCACTGAATTTGGATTCCTTATTATAAACACTGTGAAAAATGTGTACAGGCATGCAGACAGAAAACAAGGACAACTTTATTCAGGCTCTACTCTGTTCTTAACACAAGCTCGCAGCAAAGAAAATTAGGCTTGGCTGTTGCTTGGTCTTGTTTCAGCACAGAAACCTGCCTTCACCCAAAGCATGTGAAGAGCTCCTTTGGAAGGCACCTCTGATGGGAAGGAGGAGTCTTTATTTCAAGTGACCATGTGGTGGATTTGGTAGATTTGAAAACTAAACAGTGTTCTCTGCATTGAAGCTTTGGCATGGGATTTCCTCCGGGTCTTCTGAAAGATAGTCCCTTGCTCCAGCATTCAAGTGCTGATCTCTGGGCCCTGCAGTCTGGCTCCTGACTGTTGGAGCTATGGAAACAGGCAGGAAGACAAATCTATTCTCTCTTGAGGAAAGTAACTCCTAATGCTGTGTGCTGGACCTGGGGAGAGAGTCTGCTGCAGACAGGCGAGGCTTCCCCACTTGTGCTCTCACTCTGGGGCACTATTCTAGCGCAGCTCTTCACCTGTCACTTCCAGAAGACTGAAGGTTATCTCCACCCTAGGCTGGAGATGACATCATGCCAAACACTGTATGGTCCATACAGACTGGGTGCTATACACACAGGAAAAACTGTTTCAGTGCTGAGATGAGGGAGCCCTGGCCCAGGCTGCCCAGGGACAGTGTGGAGGCTCCTCTCTGGAGGTTTCCAAACCCACCTGAACACGTTCCTGTGTGACCTGATCTAGGTGAACCTGCTTCTGCAGGGGGGCTGGACTGGATGATCTCTAAAGGTCCCTTCCAACCCTACCACTCTATGACTCAGTGGTAGTTGTTTTGTCTTTCCTCCCTTATGCCCTCTTCCTTTCATCTTTTAGTGGAATAAATGCTTGGTCTTGGAGATCTGATTCTATTCTCATCAGGCTGGATGGACCAAGTCCTGCAAGCACACTGTATGTTTGGTATGCAGGAAGGGCTGAGGCTGCTGAGCTCTTAAACACAGGTGGATGATGCAGATTTTAACAAGGGCTGTCTAATGAATACATGCAGTAACACTTTTCAGAGGCTTCTAACTTAGACTTGGATGGGTTTGCACAAAGAAAAGGAAAGATTAACCCCTTGCCCTAGAGATTCACCTTCAAGCCAGCTTTCAAGCCTCCAATCCACAGCATCTAGCAGCAGCTATTTTTAAGAGCTACCTATTTTTAACCCCTCTTTTGAGCCCTCTGGTTTTGTCCCACTCTTGGAAAAAACTGAGCTGTTGATAAACTTCCCAAAAAGTTGTCAGCCTGAAAAACAGAGCAAATATGTGTCCCTAACTGACTGTATTCCAGCAAAGATATCACGAGTACTGGAGCAGCACAAAGCTCTCAGGCTTCTTGGCTTTTGCCTTTTTTCCCCCTTTGTCCTTAAATCTAGCAACATTTTGCTGCTCCTATTACAAGCAGTTCCCACTAGGTTTGTGGCTTATTGTGGCCAATAACATCATGCAAGAAAGCACATCTCAGACTTGTATTTCTCCCCCTTTCTAGCCTATTGTCTAAGTGTGCAGATTACTCACAGCATCAGTTCTGCACAAATCATCTCCAGTGTTGGTTGAGGATCCGAGAGGAAGCTGCATCCTGCAGCTCAGATACTTAACACATCCCTGAATTGTCTTTTGTGGCTCAAGTGTTGATACTGAAGTAATGCCTGAGCTATACCTCCCTATTTCTTACAGTCTCTCCTTAAATGCACAGTGCTGCTGGAAAGGGGTTAGTAGGCCAGAGGGACCTCATTTCACACGGCAGTTTGCATGGAAGGGAACACAGCTACAGCGGTCTCTGCAGTCCATAAGCCCCTGGAAGGAGGAATGAAACATCCACCAGAATCACTGTGAAGCAAGGAAAAAGCAAACAGCCACAAAAATGCCCTGTGCTTGGAAAATGGGAAAAGCAGGAATGAAATCCAGAAGTAGAAGAATTCTTAGCATCTCAAACCAGGTGAAATGAGTCAGGAGGGAGGAGGAGGTATTCATGCTTTACCTTCTGAAATCCCAGCCCTGAGTAAGTTCCTTTGAGGAAATCACTGTAGAAGCCATGCAACTTCTGCAGTACTTCTGTGCCAGCTTCCTCTTTAGAAAACAGCAGAGCTGGGAACACAACCTGTCTTGGAGAGCAGCTGGAAAGTTCGGCCCTTTGACAGTGACATACTGACCCCGTTCTGTGCCAAAGGCTGTGAGTGCCCAAACTTGTGCTTTGTTCCTCTGCTCAGCTGGGCACTCTCCCTTGGTCTGTCCCCTGTTTTGCCCTGGTGCTGTTCAGGACCTGTCTGAAGTAGGTCCCTGGGGCTGGCCAAGTGCAGGAGTGGACGTGTCCGCTGTGTTGCAGTTACGTGTTACCACCAGCCCAGCCTTGCTTCCCAGCTCTTGGGTGGCAGGACTTTCCCCATCTGCCTTGGTCCCATCCATCTGTTAAGAACGGTTTCTATGAGCTTCTCTCATTCTGGTAACAGTTCAGGGCTCTCCTTTCCAGCTCATTCCACTCCCCTTATTCACATCTCCTTACCCACATCGGCTCAGCTGGAGCTGTAGGAGGCTCTTAAGCATGAACCAGCAACGTGCCCTCGTGGGCAAGAAGCCAATGGCAGCCTGGGATGCATCAAGAAGAGTGTGGGCAGCAGGTCAAGGGAGGTTCTGCTCCTCCTCTACTCTGCCATATCTACTGAGGCCTCATCTGGAGTCCTGTGTCCAGTTCTGGGCTCCTCAGCTCCAGAGGGACAGGGAAGTGCTGGAGAGAGGCCAGCACAGGGCCACCAAGATGATCAAGGGTACAGAACATCTTTCATATGAGGAAAGGCTGCGGGACCTGAGGCTGTTCAGTCTGGAGAAGAGGAGACTGAGGGGGGATCTCATTAACATTTATAAATATCTAAAGGGTGGGTGTCAGGAGGTTGGGACATCCCTTTTTTCTACAGTAGCTAGCAATAGGACAAGGGGTGATGGGATGAGGCTGGAACACAAAAAGTTCCATTTAAACATAAGAAAAAACTATTTCAGAGGATCACAGAACTTCTTCAAGCCATGAGAGGCAGAGAGCAGGCGGTGCAAGCCGGACTGCTGCATTGGTACACAAAGCCCAGCTCTCAGGACTAACCTGAAAGGTGTAAAAGATTATTACCATTCCTCAGCCCATCAGGCATCAAAACATAATTAATCAATTACACACATCTCAACCCTGAGTGCACCACTTACCCTTTCCTCTGTCTAAAACCACGGATGCACAGTTTAAAAGCCCCCTGCACACACGAGCCTCTAGCACGCACAGCTCCCACCTAAGCAGGACGTTACTTCACCTGTTTTCAGCCTGACCACTCTTCTAACAGCAATATTTGCAAATCAGTTTTACATTCCTTTGCAGGCTGCCTCTAATTCAATAAAAGCTTCTGTAGTAAAACCAGTGGAGGGGATGATTTATGTAGTCCCGTAGACAACAGCTTCAGGGGTTTAACCGAACGCCCGAGTTCCACGTAAGAGCCCGTACACAGGAGGGTTTGTCTTCACAAATGGATACATGATCAAAACAGACTTTCAATAATCACTTGCAAAGAAAAAAAAAGGGAAAAGGGGTGGTGGGGGGAAGGAGGAATAGCAAAGTAACATAATTACCTATATTCCTTTGGTTTTCTTTTTTGTACTGTCTTCCCTTTGGGTCGTCTTTCACTTCCTAAGCAGGGGCTCCCTCCAGGGCCTGTTACCCATATTGATTCAAGGCCTTTGGAAGATTTCTTAAAAGTAAATTCCACTGGTTCTCCTTCTTTTAGGCTTCTAAATCCTTCCATGTAAAGCTTGCTCTGTGAATAGGAAAAACACTCTCGGTTACCATTGCCTTAAAACAGTATTTACATTCATAAACAACAGGACAAATTATCCCTGCCTGCGCTCCTAGAACACACACAGGCTGAGTAACAGCTTCCTCTGTGTGAACTAGAGCGGGTGACACTACAAATTACAGCCTTGAAAACACTCTTCAACACTAAACAAGTAGCAGGAACCCATTTTCGGTCTCAGCAAAAATGAAACACCACTTTCCTGTCCTGTGGTGAAGGCTGTAGATGTCAGGAGCAGAGAATATGCCATGTTCTGAAACCCCCACATCTGACAGCCACCAGGATCTGAGCTTCTAACAGTATGGTAAGAGAGCAAACGTTCATGTCAGAGCTCATTCCTTTATGATCAGAATGATCACAGCTTGTATTCCTTGTATTTGGGACACGGCTGTGCTGCTCTACCAATGAATAAGGGATGCAGTGAGTACGAGCAGCAGAAGGAAGGCACTCAGAACAAAGCCCACCAGAACGGGCAAGTCAAAGATCCCTAGTGAGCTGCTAGTTCAGAACCCTCCAAAAATTACCAAGTCAGCATGATTTAGTTATGAATTTGCATTTTCAACCACAGAAAAGGAAACTGTTATCATCAGAGAAAGTGAAACACACTGGTAACTCTTCTGATATTACACCGTAGCAGCAAAGCCTCGGGCAAGCTGAGGTTCACAGCAGCTCACCACTGATTCTGATGCCTCAGTTCCTCACAAATTACATACAGCAGCAAGTCTGCATCCCAGCATAAACCTGACGAATCAAGCTCTCACATAAAAGGCTCGCCGAGTTAAACGAGCTAGGTTTGGGTGTCAACTGCCAGACACTTGCAGTTTGTGCAGGACAGCTGTGAAATGTTTTCTCTCTTTGCTCGACAACTCTCCGTGGCAAAGAGAAAAATGTGTCCTGGCCAACTCTCACTCCATTTTCCAGCATTCAACAAGGGAATCTTATCTGGATGTGCCATCCCACTCCTGGCTCTAAGTAACATCTACCACCCAACAAATGCGACCGGGGATTGTATCCAAACCAGAGGGCAATCCCTGACATGCGCACCCTGCAATCATGTTGTGAGTGTTTCACGTTGTTTCAGTGGAGCACAAGAACTGACAGCTACAGCATTCATAGCTCACACACAAAGAGGGAGCTGGTCTCTTCGCAAGGATGCACAGAGAACAGGCCAGGAGGCAACAGGCTTGAGCTGATTCAGGGGAAACTCTATCCAGACACGAGGAGACGTTGCTCACTATGAGAGGAATTAAACCCAGAGAAGGAGCGTGGCTCCCTTTGCTGGAAATAGCTCAGATTCAGCTTGGCAGGGCACTGAATAACCTAAAGGCCCTTCCTTGCTTTCAGTAAAAGGCTGGAGCAGGCAATCTCAAAAAACCCCTTCCAACCCAGACTTTCTGTGAGTCAGGTTTCTCAGCTGGAATGGGAAAGCAGGATTCCAGACCCCACTTCCACAGCAGAGTTACCTCCGCGGACCTCTGCCATTTAACTCCCCCATGGCTTTCTGAAGATGGACAACACTGCCAAGTCCACTTCCCACAGCACAAAGACTGACTTCAAAATGATAAAACCACCAGGAATATTCATTCTAATGAAACCATGTTCACCTTTGCTTCCAAAAGCCCCGAGTACCAGACCAGGTGACTTCTCACTGCTCCAGCAGCCACTATTCATAACACATCAACCACCACCAATGCTGCTCTGACTGAGCCAAAAAGCAAGCAAGAACACAGCTCTGTTGGTTAGGACCAGGGCTGTTTTGTCCACTGGTTAGGACGTGGCTCTTCTAACAAACACAACAGTGTGAAGCATGAGACAAACAGCTGACTTCTCTTTGAGTGGTATTTAAAAGGCAAGGGAGAGTCCGTGGGAGGACACAACCATGAAAGCAGAAGTGTGTGGTGTCTATTCCATCAATCATGAGCCTGGCTGGTTTTCTACGTGAAAATATCACGTATGAAAAAGGAAATGTGCAAAATTTGTCCCTAATACAACTGAAGGATGGTAATTCTACACAGAGCAATGAGACCAAGTACCCAGGCAAGCAGGATTACTTCAAGCAAGCCCTCCACTTTGCAATGTCTGTGTGGCAATAAGAGGATCTTTGTCATCCCAGCTGGGAATACGCCCAAAGAACACATCCCCACTCCTCCACTGAAAATGCAGATCCTGCCTGTCCTGTGGGTCCATCTCTAGGTCCACCCATACCTCTTCAGTCCTTCAGCAGAGAAAACCTTGTTAAAACGAAATTACTGAACAAGTACTTTGTCCCAAACTCAAAGGTACATTAAATGTTCCACAATGGTGACAAGTCAGATGGGTGCTAATCACAAGGGGAACCTCAAGCAGACAAACCTTTCTTTCTCAGTAACACCAGTCATGGCATATGTGCTTTTGTCTTTTTGCGTAATTACACCTTAATAAAGACACAGTTAAGCCTCAGCAAGACTTTGCAGTCTCTCTGAGTTTCACTCTTATAAAACAAAAGGCTGACACTTGACAGGCACAAAACATGATGTCTTCTACTTTGCTTCAAAGGAAAGTGTTTAAAATGCAATCTCAACCATAGAATCACAGAATGGTAGAGGTTGGAAGGGACCTTTAGACATCATCCAGTCCAACCCCCCTGCAGAAGCAGGGTCACCTAGATCAGGTCACACAAGAACGTGTCCAGGTGGGTCTTGAAGCCCTCCAAGGAAGGAGCCTCCACACCCTCCCTGGGCAGCCTGGGCCAGGGCTCCCTCACGGAAACACTGACACAGTTTGTTCTTATGTTTAAGTGGAACTTTTTGTGTTCCAGCTTCATCCCATCACCCCTTGTCCTGTTGCTAGATACTATAGAAAAAAGGGATGTCCCAACCTCCTGACACCCACCCTTTAGATATTTATAAATGTTAATGAGATCCCCCCTCAGTCTCCTCTTCTCCAGACTAAACAGCCCCAGGTCCTGCAGCCTCTCCTCATATGAAAGATGCTCCAGTCCCCTGATCATCTTGGTGGCCCTGTGCTGGCCTCTCTCCAGCACTTCCCTGTCCCTCTGGAGCTGAGGAGCCCAGAACTGGACACAGGACTCCAGATGAGGCCTCAGCAGGGCAGAGCAGAGGGGGATAAGAACCTCCCTCGACCTGCTGCCCACACTCTTCTTGATGCATCCCAGGATGCCATTGGCTTCTCCCCCACGAGGGCACGTTGCTGGCTCATGGTCAGTTTATTATCAATCCGGGCTCCCAGGTCTCTCTCTGCAGAGCTGCTCTCCAGCAGGTCACCCCCAGCCTGTGCTGGTGCAGGGAGTTGTACAGGGCATTATTAGTGCTCAAAAATGTTTTTCTTCTTCCCATTTTACCTCTGACAACAGGAGCTTTGTTTACAAACAAAACATTATCTTTACACGGGTGATTTTTAGTATTTTTAAAAGCCAAAGGAATGGAACAGTTTTGCTTTCACAAATTCTGTTATGCCAGGGTACTTTTTTTGTATGTTTTTTCCCCCAGCACTTCTAACACCACAAAATGCTGCAAATACCCCATTCCAAATGACTCGCACAGCACCCTCCTTGAATACACACCAACAGCTTTCCAGCGTTACAGACGGATTTGGTGCTGACTTCTTGTGTAAATGCTGTTAGCCAGCTCAATAGATTCTCTGAGGTTGCAACAACAATTCAAAGCCACAGTGGAAAAGCAGCATTTGGAATCCAGCAAAACAAATGTAAAACCCGAATCCTCCTTAACTTGTCTGCAGCGCCGCGACAGAAAATGTCTGTAGAGTTGACAATTCAATGTTGAGAGACCTAGCTCGGTATTTTCCTCACATTACTTAAACAAATAAACCCCAGACAATTAAAAGCAGCCAGAGTTTCAAGTCAGTGAACCATTTCTAGAGCCCTGAATGGGGTGTGTGGGCACGGCGCCAATGAACAAAGGGAAAAACCTGAAGGCAACGTGCTTTTCCTCCTTTCGCTCTCTTTCAGCTGTCAGAGGCTTTGCTGTTATTTTTACCAGCAGTCAATACAGTGATTTCAGGCTTGAGCTTTTTCCCTTTTTCACTTGACAGGGCCACTTCCAGTATCCCATTACTTCTCGCTATTTGAAGCCCGTAAGGTAAAGCCTCAGGCACCTCTGGTGTGAGCAACACCTTGGTTCAACGCTGTTTTGTGAGAGTATCACCAGTAACACAACCTAAGTGGGGAAAAAAAACCCCACCATCCCAAGTTCTTGGAAAGCGTTTGCTAAGAGAAAACAGAAATCAAACCACAACAAATAGAAACTGAGTGGACAAGGTGGCCCCAAAGAAAGGCACCTTGTAAGAGCGCTCACAACTCCCACCAAGCGCTAGGAAAGAATGGCAGTTTGGAGTTCAGGCTTATTACAGCTCCTGATGAGAGTACACTGCTATCACTAACGTGTGGGGAGCAGACAACAGGCTGCCCATAAGTGCCTCCTCACAACAGTCTTGCTATTTCCAGTCAGGGCTGTGAACAACTGCTGTCACAGCCATCCAGTCCTTTAGAGGAGGAAAGAAGCTATTCAGTGGCATTTTGCTTAGATCACTTATTTTCTGCATCTCTCATTTCTGCCCCTTCTTTCTCTAGTGACTGATTGATTGCTGGGTACAATGGCCAGATGCCACAAGAATGCTGCATTTCCCAAGGTAAGAAAACAGTTTTTTCCTCCAGAATTACCTACAATTAAATCCAGACATGAAGGAAAGCATATCCTGAAGCCCAAGCACACCAACAATCCTAATAAACTGTCTCCAAAACACCCTTGTACAGCTCTGTCAAGAGTCATCAACCTTTGAATACATCAAGAGCAGAGAGCAAGAGGACACAGAGCAAAATCCCTTGAACTGGATCTATATCTAGTGCCTTTTCCTGCATTAGGTCAAAACCAGAATGTGTTGTACGCTGCACACACAGGGGCAAGCACTACAAAATGGTACCAGTTACACCACACAAGAGATGCTGCAAGGACTTGTGCTGTCGTAGAATCATAGAATGGTAGGGGTTGGGAGGGATCTTTAGAGATCATCTAGACCAATCCCTCTGTAGAAGCCACCAAAATATCATGTTATTAATCATATAATTTGTGCTTAAATATAGATCCAGCCTGCTGCAGAGACTACCTATAACGTTACTATTCCTACTAGTACTCCTCTCTCATAACATTATTATTCCATTCTCTGCATATATGGAATTTTCTCTACTCAGTTTTCCTTCTCCTGTGCTTTAATGCCAGGCATGAAAATCAAGCTGGCCTCTTCTCCCATTTCTTATTTTAAGTATTTCCTCATGTCATGGTAGGCACAAGAAAGAGTTTCAGGATTCGGTCCAGTGAATTCAAAGGCATGGTTCCTCCTGCTCTACCTCACTCTCACATTGACTCGGGAAGAAAACTGTTTACCTCACTTGGTAGTGTCATGTTTTCTGCTACACTGCTGCTCCCTGAATCAGTCCTATGCAGAGTCAAAAAACCCACCAACACACCCCAAAAGAAGTCACACAAGTCTGTAGTCATGGCAGGTAAAGCTGTCCTGGGCCAATTTACCACTTACATTGCCTCGGTGACCTGAAACCCCACTGTGAATCCCAGCCAGATGATGATGCTCTCTGAAGTTGATGCATTTAAAAGCATCTTCTCTTGCCAAACACCAAGCTCCCTCCTCACAAGTGTTCCCTGGCTATCAGCTGCCCACACTGCATTTGGAGCCCTGCAGATCTCCCCAGGACAAAGGCCCTTCCCTTCCCTTCCCTTCCCTTCCCTTCCCTTCCCTTCCCTTCCCTTCCCTTCCCTTCCCTTCCCTTCCCTTCCCTTCCCTTCCCTTCCCTTCCCTTCCCACTGAGCCACTCCTCTCTTGGGCAAGCCCATCGCTTCATGCAACTGAAACCACCTCCTGTTCTGTTCCAAATAGCTGCTGTAAGGCAGTTTTGGGGGTGGAAGATAGGAAGGGTGGCCCACCATAAAATCCATCAGTGCCACCAAGTCAAGGTCTCTGGTTACTCCCACAAGAGAGACAAACATGCTGAAACCTGCCTGGTTTCAGAGATGGCTGAGCTGTCTCCTGCTGGAGTCTCTCTGTGAGTTTAATGGTGAAGACAGAACACAAGGCTACGACTGACTCGTTCTAAAAAGCACAGTGAGCACACGGGATCTAGCATGGAACTGATCCAGTGTAGATTGTCCCATGCACACAGGTGGAAGTGCAAAAGCACAATGTACAACCCACACAGTTTCCTGCGTTTTTCAAGTACTGAAATGTCCCCTGGTGTAAAGCACAGACTCAATGGCAGAGTTACTACAACTAAACCACAGCTTCCTCCAGATTTACTACACCTCTCTGGCGTCGCTAACCACATTTTCAGTAGCAACTGCAGCACCTCCGTTTCCCACATGTACTCTACAACGCCGATAAGCTCGGTCTCTGTGCCCCTCTACACATCCCCCAAGCACAGGAATGACAATTCCCTAGGCCAGGAGATGTTTTAGCTGTATAAAGGTTTCCCATCCACCTCTCTCACCACCTCCTACCATCCTAAGAGACTACACACAGTTAAAAAGAGACTAGGCACAAAGGACACACCAAGGTATGGTTTATCAACAGGCAGCACGCCAACGCCGACAGATTGTTGGGAAGTCAGAGCTTACATTTAGTGTTTATTTTGTAATTCAATTGATTTAAAATGCCAATACACAAGTGAAACACGGAAATGTGGTTAAAATATTTGTTTACCAAAACCAAAGTCGCCGTGCACACAAACAGCAAGACAAGGGTATCTGACAAAACCGATGGGATTCCAGTGTCATTGCTCATAAAGAAGAGTTAAAGAGGCTGACAGTTTCATTTAGGATGAGGGGTTTTTTTGAGTTGTAGCTATTTTCACAACATTGCCCACATTGTAAGACCAAAACACCATAAAGGTGTCTGCTATACCTTACCATAAAAACGTTAAACAGCAAGACTTATCCTGTACTAACAATCCCTGACTTACAATTCAAGTTTTCTAGTCTTTCCATGGGTTTTTATCATGGTTAATCCTCTTAGCTACTCTTGCACAGCAGATTGTACATTTACTAAGGTTCTGATTATTTAAATCTGATTATTAAACTAGCTAACCTAATATCCCATCAGTTCTGCCGACTTACGTCGTCATCTGCACCTTAATTACATACAATTCTACCAGAATTAGAAAGGTGGCTTAGATATTTAGACCTATGAATAAAAGAACAGTTTTGTCTTAGAGGAAGAATGAACACAACGTTATTTTGGTTGACAGCCAGCAGCGTGCCCAAGTGTGACCAGCAGGACCAAGGAGGTGATTGTTGCCCTGTACTCGGTGCTGGTGAGGTCTCACCTCGAATATTGTGTCCAGTTCTGGGCTCCTCACTGCAAGAAGGACATTGAGATGCTGGAGAGGATCCAGAGATGGGCAACAAAGCTGGTTATGGGTCTCCAGCACGAGTCTGATGGGGAGGGGCTGAGGGAGCTGGGGATGTTCAGCCTGGAGAAGAGGAGGCTGAGGGGAGACATGATCATTCTCTGCAACTACCTGAACAAGTAATCAATGACATGACATGGCTTCAAGTTGCCCCATGGAATGTTGAGGTTGGAGCTGAGG